>NC_051386.1:53119727-53122169 GCF_015228065.2 Penaeus monodon | reverse complement strand
CGGGGGGGCCCCCGCCTACAGGAGTGTTGAAAAACCCCTCCCGAGTTCTTTTTTTTTTAAAACCCATTTGACTATTCGGGCCCTGGGGAGAGGTGGAGGGAGAAGAGATATCAAACAGGGTTTTATCCTCCTGGAGTAACGACGAGAGGTTTCGGAACCCTTTCACTACACTATCCATTTATTTTTTTTGATGCTAGGAGTTATCGGGGGGGGGGTGGGGGAAGGCCCACCACCCCAAGGCCTTTTAAACCCCCCATGGTGGCTAAGGGGCAGGAGTTGATACAGAGCCATGGCGTGCCCAGATGGTGGGCCGTGGCTCCATAATTCTGGGGCCGCCTGCAACTCCGAGATCCCCCACAGTTTAACCTGGGACCACAAGGTGCCCAGTTCCATGGGTGGCCACGAGAAGGCACTGCCCAAAATCTCAATGACGGAGAGGTTGTGAACTGGCAGGGGAGGCTCATGCATAGCTGCTCCCTTTTTTGCAATAGGCTAGTCAGCGGTGGAAGCTAGCCAGCGGTGGCAACTGCAAGCGAGAAGGCATGCAAGCACTTTACACTATCACCCTCTGTCTATTAATTTATCTGTCAGCCTATGAGATGATGATGATGATGGTGATTATAATACTTATAATAATAATAATCATAATAGTAATAATGAGAATAATAATGATAATAATAATGGTAAATTTATCAATAATCGTTATAATAATGTTGATAATAATAATGCTTAATATTTTTATAAAAATAATCTTTAAATAATTTTGATAATAATAATGCTTAATATTTTTATCATTTTCATTTTGTAATATACATTATTATGATCATGACCATTTTTGTAAGCCTATCTATCGTACCTTACAAGCTTGAACATTATACTCCAGTTACCATCCCACCTGATGCTACATTCATGTAAAATATAACAAAAAATGAAAAAAAGGTAATTACAATAATAATAATTACACAGACAACAAACCTTTAAAAAAATAATGATAGCAAGGATAGCAGCAACGTGAAGAACAGTCCAGAACAGCAAAAATAACATATATCGGCAACATGATATCCTCAGAGACCACGAGAGGGATGACTGGGTCGAGAACAGAAAAAATGAACTCACGGTCGCATGTTTTCTCAGTGATGTTGTATGCAAAAAGTCAGTGTGGAAAAATCTAAAAGCGATCTGAAAAATAAAGCATATCCCAGGTTTACAGGGAATCATGTTAAACACTTAAGTAGCCTGCTGGAACGAAAATGTCCCGAAGGACGGGGGGACATTGAAAAAGAAAGTATGAAAAACGTAATTTTTTAGGAAAAAAAAGAATGTTTTTCCCTTGAAAAAAAAAAGAAAAAAAAAAAACGAAGAAACCCTCTCCCCCCCTCCCCTTTTCCCCCGCCCCCCCCCCCCCAAAAAAAAAAAAAATAAAATAAAATAATTTTAAAAATAAAAAAATGATAATTAATAAATAAAAAAAAAAAATAAATAATAAAAAAAAAAAAAAAAGAAAAAAAAATAAAAAAAATAAAAAATAATAAAAAGGGGGGTTGGGGGTGGGTGGGGTGGGCGGGGGGGGGGGGAAAAAAAAAAAAAAATAATAAAAAATAATTTTTTTAAAAATATAATATTTAAAAAAAAAAAAATAAAAAAAAAAAAATAATAAAGAGAATATTAAAAAGTTTGAAAAAAAATATATAAAAATATAAAATTTTTAAATAGATAATAATAAAAATTATAAGTAAAAAAAAATTAAATAATTTAATAATAATATTAATAAAAATATATTAGTATTTTAAAATAGAGTTATATAAAATATATATAATAATTTAAAATATATAATAATATTAAAATATAAAATAATAATAAAAAAATTAATATAAAAATAATATATAAAAAATTATAATATATATTAAAAAATTTTTTTTATATATATTTTAAAAAAATTTTATATATTATATTATATATAAATTTATAAAATTTTTAAATTAAATATTTTATATTTTAAAATTTAAAATATAATTATATAAATTTTTATATATATATATTAATTATACTTATATATAAATATATAATAATATATTAATAACATCTATAATATATATATTATTAAAATATATATAATTATTATATATTTATAAAATTCATTTTATATATATATTTATATATATATATATATAAAAATTTTACATTTTTTAATATATTTCATATATTTTATATATATATAGGCCGCGGGGGCCCAAATGGTTAGAGTATCGGTCTCAAGATGTCCGAGGGCCCAATCTGATTTTCGGGGTCGAGTCACCGGCCGGGCGTTGTTCCCTTGGGGAAGGAACTTTACCTCGATTGCCTACCCCAGCCCTGGGGGCCAAGCAGCCCCAAATCAAAGTGTGGTCCCAAGCCCGGATAAATAGAGAGAATGATTTCCTAAAAAGGTAAACACCGGCCCCT
>NC_051386.1:53109727-53114727 GCF_015228065.2 Penaeus monodon | reverse complement strand
AAAACAATAAGGCTGTAAATAGAGAGATAGAGTGAGATTGAGAGAAGGGAATATTGGTTAAAAAAAAGTTGTTGAAGCTGAAAGAGAATTAAATAAAAGGGGAGGAATATTATCGGAAGGAAAGTAATACGGCAAGAGAGAAAACCAGAAAACGGAGAAAGAAGAAGCAAGGAAGAAGGGAATGAAAAAGAAAGAGAAGATGGTTAGACGAAAAACAATATTGAAATAAAAAATTAAATAAATAAATAAATAAATAATGAGGAAAAGGGGGCCGATAGAAATCAAGAAAAGACGTTATCGTAGAGCATAATAAAAGAATTGGAGAGAGAGGAACTAAAAAGCACAAAGGGATCAAACAGAGAAGAAAAAACCATGCCCCAAAAAAGAGAGCGAAGAAGATAGAGAATTAAGGAAAAAAAACAAATGATAACAATTAAAGAGAGAGAGAGAGAGAGAGAGAGCGATGGCCACAGAACTTGAGTAGGTATTGCAGTCGTTCCCGAATAAAGCTTCTCTTGTCGTGTACACTTACAGGTTTGACGTCAGAGGCGAGACTTTCTTACAGGGACTTTTCCGGTTTTGTGAAGAGATTCTGGATTGTGTATACGGGTTCTCGAAGGCTTTCGTTGTATGATCCCCAGTGTAGTGCAAATAATGGTAAGAGACGGAGGCAGTGTGGGAAAATATGTATGGTTGTCTGTATACATGTATATATGAATATATACATTAGTCTGTCTATCCAGATTCCTATACACAAACACACACGCATATACGTGTGTGCCTGTGTGTGTGTGTGTGTGTGTGTGTGTGCGTGTGTGCATGTGCACACACACACGCACACGCACACGCACACGCACACACATACACACACACACACACACACACGACACACACACACACACACAAATACACACACACACACACACACACACACACACACACATATATATAAATATATATATATATATATATATATATATATATATATATATATATATATATATATATAATACACACATGCATATAATATATTAATAAACACAGACTCACACACACACCGGGTTTGCAATGATTCCAATTAATTATTCAAAACGTTAATTTGAACCCTATCTGAATTAGCATGAAAAAAATCGTCATTTCCATTAAAATTAATTTGTGGGTGAATATTTTAAAATGTCATGTTGGTATTTGCAAATTCACTTTTTACATTTCTTTCCCTGCGTCTAGGAATATCTGAAAAGTAAAAGAACATAATTAATTTTGATAATAATCTTATCAAACATGGAGCAACGCTTATTATAGCTACATTATATTACAGGTATAATGTACAAAGATTCTATACCATTAAATTATGCTAGATATCAAAGGCATATTAAAAGGTAACTTTAAGAGAATGTTTTTGCTTTTTCAAAAAATAAAAAATCTAAAAATAAAAGTTGGTTACAACATAACGCAGCAGCATTAAAAAAACGTCAGTAACGGAGAGGAAAAGAAACCTTGAGTATAAATCGAAAAAAAGATAGAGGAGAGAAAGGAGAGATCGATAGAGAGCAGAGAGAATGAAATGGAGAGACGAGTAGATAGGACGTAGGAGAAGAGACGAAGGAAAGAGGAGAGAGAAGGAAAAAAAAAGAAAAAAAAAAAAAAAAAAAAACTAAAAAAAAAAGAATATAGATATAGAGATATAACAGAATAGTATAGGTAATATAATAGCCATAAATATAATATATATATATATATATAAAAATATAAGAAAGCGTAAAAATAAAAAGAGGAAAAGAAAGGTAAAAAAACAAATAAATAAGAAAATAAACAATAAATAATAATAATAAATAAATAAATAAATAAAGTTAGTGAGAAGTTGGTTTTAAATAAAATAAACAAGGAAAAAAAATAAGGAACGAAAAAGAGGATGGGAAGATTGCATCAATGAAGACCTTAAGGCAATAGAGAGAGAGGAAGAGGAGGCGATGAAGAGAAAAGCGAGAAAGAAGGTAATTCGTGAAAGCCCATAGAAGAAGAAGATAAAAGGAAAAAAAAAAGAAAAAATAAGAAAAAAAGGAAAATGTAGAGCAAAAGGGGGAAGAAATGAGACGAATTAAAGAGAATAAGAAAAGATAAAATAAAAATAGAGGTAGAGAAAAAATGAAAAGTTGAAAAGAAAAAAAAAGACATGACAGGAAAAGGAATTTAAAAATTAAAAAGGAAAGATAAGCAACATGAATATCTAGAGAGAAAAATGGACATGCAAAATAATGATAACAAGAAGAAGAGGAGAGAAAATAGAAATAGGGAAATGAAAAGAGGAAAAAAAGAGGAAACGAAGAAAAAGGTATAAAAAGAGGAACAGAAAAGAAAAAGATGAAAAGAAAGGAGAAAAATGAAAATATGGGAAAAAAAAAGAGAAAACTAAAACAAGGAAAAGAAAAGAGAAAAGAAAGGAGAGAAATATAAAGGGGAAAATAAAAATAAATAAAACAAAAAGAGAGAAAGAAACGAATAAAAAAAGGAAAAGTAAAATGGCGGAGATGTTACAGAAAATGCAAAAAAAGGAGAATTTTTTTATGCACCGTGAATCAATGTGGATCTTTATACGTAGACAGATAAATAGATAAAGAAAGATACATAGATAGCTAGCTAGACAAATAAATAATTAAAGATACAATTAAATAAACATACATGGAGATATGGTTATATATTTTACTTTAGTAAATCGAGTGTCACATGTCACTTCCATAAATCTGTAGTAATATCCTCCATATTTTCTGACAACATGATATAAATGTAAATTTTCCCTGGATGCATAACATCCCGTATCCTAATGGATATAAGTAGTTTCCGACAGCTCACAGTTTGGCGTTATTGGATTTCAATCCTTGCTGAAGAATTTTTGGTAAATGGAATTCGATTTTTGAATATATAGCTTGGTGAAGCCTTGTACGAGGATGTCAAATTAATCTGAATTGATATTGATGGTAATATTAAAGGTCTTTTAATTCTTTTTTTTATGATAGATGATATTTTATTGCGTTTAGTTCATTCTGATTTTTGGTGAGGGATTCTGATATTCATCTAGTGACGAAATATCTTTCTCAATTAACGATAAATCAATCAGTTTAGAATTCGTTGGAATCAGTTTAGAATTCGTAGGAAGTTATATATTTTTATGCATATATATAAACTGTATATATATGTATGTACGCATGTATGTATGTATATTTTTTATGTATATATATATAACATATCTGTATACATACATAAGTATATGTAAATATACTAATTTATATATATATATACATATAAAGATACATATATATATATATTATATATATATATATATATATATATAGTATAAGTATATAATATATATATATATTATATATATATATATATATATATATATATATATATATATATATATATATATATATATATATATATATATTTACACACACACACACACACACACACACACACACACACACACACACACACACACACACACACACACACACACACACACACATATATATATATATATATATATATATATATATATATATATATATATATATATATATATATGTGTGTGTGTGTGTGTGTGTGGTGTGTGTGTGTGTGTGTGTGTGTGTGTGTAAATATATCTACACATATATATATATATATATATATATATATATATATATATATATATATATATATATATATATATATATATATATATATATATATATATATATATATATATATATATATATATATATATATATATATATATATATATATATATATACACACACCTACATGCGCGGTTATGGAATTATATTCCAGTACACTTGCTGGATCGCATTTTTGCACATCTAGCAGCCACTTCTATGTAATCACAGAATAGATTGTATATTTGTAAATGAGGCAAAAACCATAGGTTATTTGTAACAGAGTGTAACTGGCAAAATGTAAATAACCAATAAGTGCAAATGTCATAATTATTGCTACGCGACTTGCAGCAATAGGTATCACTGACTTTATAGTAGGATATTTTTCAAATGCTATTTCCTGGAGGTGGAGGTGAGGCGGCATTCCCCCTCTTTTTTCAAGACAACAAGAATTAATTATAGCTGCATATTTCTTGAAACACGCGTCATGCTTTAAACATATATGAAGTTCAGGTAAAGTTGTTTTTTTACACCAGAACCAAACACTGATTCAATGAATAAAAAACATGCTTGTATTCTTCATTATAGAACATTAAACGAACGCAAAACCGCAGTAGGGAATATGTAAATGCTGTAACCGCTAATGACCTTAGCTGTTGAGGCGCCAGATAATTCTAGATAATTAATCAATCATTATGTGTGTGTGTGTGTGTGTGTGTGTGTGTGTGTGTGTGTGTGTGTGTGTGTGTGTGTGTGTGTGTGTGTGTGTGTGTGTGTGTGTGTGTGTGTGTGTGTGTGTGTGTGTGTTTGTGTTTGTGTTTGTGTGTGTACAGCGCCTACGGAAATACGAAGTCAATACTTAGTAATGAGTATGTACAGTATGTATAATTCGTTTCGGTTATGCTGAATGCTCTTTATCTTGTACTAAAAGTTGATTATTATTATCATTATTATTATCATTATTATTATTATTATTATTATTATTATTAGTTTATTATTATTCCATAAGTTTTGGAGCTTCCACGAGGAGAGGCATCCGCATTCGAACAGCTGAACTTGTTTCAACTCGAGCAACTACTAATTGGGAGGTTTTAAGGAGGGTGAAAAAAAATCCCAATACACGTGCTGTATATCTGATGTTATTAATAAAAGAAACAAATATCTTGTTCGTTTTAATTGCTCTCAAAATTTCTATTATCTGAATTTTTATTTTCCTTTTATTTGTCAGTGCACGTCTGTTTAGAGTGTCTGCGTAGGTGTAGATATTAGCATACCAAACCTTTACTGCAAAATCAAAGTTTTGATACAAAATCTTACTTTATTTACACGCGGGAAATAATAATT
>NC_051386.1:53087227-53089727 GCF_015228065.2 Penaeus monodon | reverse complement strand
CTATTGCTTACAAGGGTAGCGTGAAGAAACTGAGAGTCATCGGCATATTGGAGACAGTTGTTTGCAATGGTTAGTAGGTCGTTAATGATTATAGTGAACAAGATCGTGACTAATATGGAGCCTTGTAGGACACCGAAAGAGACCGGTTTATTATTATTACGAATTGTGATTGACCGCATTCTTGCAGATAGATAATTTCTGAATCAGTAGTTATGAAATCCACGATTTTTCATTTTGTTAGGCAGGATATTATGGCTGACACTGCCAAATGCTTTTGATAAATCACACTGTAAGTAGATTGATTTGACACATGTCTGCGTCATCATAAATTAAGTTTGTGATTTTTAATAAGGCTGTTTCAGTGGATAGCTTACTTCTAATCCCATGCTGCGTTTCGGAAATAAGGTGATAGGATTCTCAGTATGTTGATAGTTGATTTGAAACAATTTTTTTCTAGCCCTGGGAGTAGTTATGGGACGATAATTGTTCATTTGTTCTGCATCATCTAATTTGAAAATAGATGTTATGATGCCATGTTCCCCAAGTGATGTTTAGGTGACTAGATGTGATTATAATGACAGTTAAATAGAATGCAGTTGCGGGTAGGCATTCGTTTCCCGTAAGTGTTTTATTGTTAAGACTGTTTTTTCCACTCCTATTGGCTTAATGTGGATTAATGTTTTAATATTTCTCTTTGTTTATACTCAGAATGAAGGGTGATGCTGAATATAAGGTCCCTGAAAACGGAATCAGATACCTCTAATAGCTTTGTTTGGAGTTTAAACCTATAGCTTTGTTAAGAGCCTAGAACATATGGGAGTTGAAGACTTAGAGAAGTTGAATGTTTCGGAAAGTTCGATCACCGATACATTGTTATGGTCTGGCATGATTCCGTCAACGAATGGATGTCTGCTTTATTACAGGTCTAGTTTAGCAATAAGAGATGAATATGTAAGATTATGAAAATTATGTAGAATATAACATCAGATACCTATAGTATATGTATCATCATCATCATCATCATCATCATCATTTTTATTATTATCATTACCATTACCATCGTTGTTGCTGTTATTATTAGTAGTAGTAATAGTAATATTAGTATTTTCATTGTTATTATTGCTTTTGTTCTTATTGTCATAATAATAATAACTATTATATTATCATTTTCATTATCATTATTATTATTGTTATTACTATAATAATAATCAATTGTTATTCTATAATAATAAACAATACAAAAATATAATTATTATTTTATTATTATTTTATTTTTATTATCATTATTATCATTGTTACTCTTGCTATTATTATAATCATTATTATAACTGTTATTATCACCATTATCATTATTATTATTATTATTACTGTCATGGCTATTGCCGTTATTATTATCATCACTAGCATTGTTATTATAATGATAATAATGTTAATAATTATAATAATTATTATTATTTTTAAATATTATTATTATCATTATATCATTATCATTATCATTATCATTATCATTATCATTATCATTATCATTATTATTATTATCATCATCAATATTATCGCTATCATTATTATTATCATTGTTATTATTATTTTTATTATTAAAATGATGATTAAGATTATTATTATTGGTAAAAAAACAACAATGCAAAAACCAAATTTATTAAGAATGAGACTACAGTTTTTATTATTATTATTATTGTTATTATTTTTTTTTTATCATTATTATTATTATTATTATCGTTATCATTACTACTTTTATTATTATATCACTTATCATTATTATTAACATTACTTTTATTGTGTTGATATTATTATATCATTATTATATAGTCATTGTTCCATTAACATTTAATATCTATAACAACAACAACAACAACAACAAAATAATAATATAATACTATTATTATTTTCATTATTATTATTATTATTATTTATTATTATCATTATTACTATTATTATAATTATCATTATTATCAATAATAATGATAATAATAATAATAATAATAATAATGTTATAATAATGATTATAGTAATGATAATATTAATATTATATTATTACTATTATTATTTTTATTATCATTATCATTATCATTATCATTATCATTATCATTATCATTATCATTATCAGTATCATTACCATTATCTTTATCATCATCATTATCATTATTATTATTATTATTATCATTATTATTTTTATTATTATTATTATTATTGCTATGTTTTTCATCATTATTATTATCAATGTTATTATTATCATAATTATTGTCGCTACTACTTTTTTTGTAATTATTACCCTCATTATTATTTTGTATTATTGTTATTGTTGTCATAACTGCTCTTACCATTATTATTTTTATAGTTATTATTATCACTGAATATTATCAATATTGTTATTGCTGATAACATAATAATTATTACTATTATCATTATTATTGTTGTTTTAGTCATTATTGTCATTTTTGTTATCCTTATTATTTTATTGTTATTATTATTATTATTATTA
>NC_051386.1:53064727-53072227 GCF_015228065.2 Penaeus monodon | reverse complement strand
AAGATTCTAAAAGATTCGATTTACTTGTGACAATAAATGTCTTGGGGTAAAAAAAAAGTAAAAATGAAAAAAAAAAGGTTTATTTTACACAGCATATAGGGAAAAGTAAAATTGTAGGTTAAAAACAAATGTAAAAAAAAAAAAACGATAAAGTACAAAAAAGTAATAGTTTTAAAAACCAAAATTTTCCAGCTTAAAGGGTTTCCCGGGTTTCTCCCTAAAGGGGTCTTGAAAAATTCTATTTTTAGGGGGGTTTAAAGGTGGGAATAAAAACCCAAAAAAAAAAAAAGGCTGAAACAAAAAAAGGGTAAAATCGAATAAAACATTTCAGAGTTATTTCAAATATTTACAAAAAAAGCTTTTCCTCTTGGAGGAGGCAATTCGAGTGGGGTGGGTCAATGAGAGTGGGCCATCCCTTGTACTCTAGGTGTGCGCCCCTTCGACTTCCCCTCAGGCATTTTACGCCCCGAAAACCGGGTTACGCATGCTTTTTTGCGTAAGGCCAAACAACAAAAAATTGTTGCGGTAGATGAATCCCCGACAATGCCCCTTTTTAAAGTTAATAATCAAGAGTTTTTTAACAAAGCAGTTGGTGTTTCCTATTTCACTTTATACAGGACGGACTTAAAAAGTCCGCGCCTCATTCTTCCCCCTAATATTCAATAAAAAAAGAATAGCATTGTAATGCCAAACCCCATCGCTTTAACTCCCATTTGAATTTTCATGCAAAGAGATAAGATAGGGGTTTTTTGGGTCTTTTTTGTAGGTAAACCCCTTCCTACAGGTAAACTCTAAATTTTTCTAACCCATAAATAGCCAGACATTCCCTTTTCGATAGTGGCAATTTACCTCAGGGTCAAGTATTTCCGCTTGCATATGCAATGGGCATTTTGCATTTTTTAGTTTCTTGTAAGGTATGCTCCTCCCCCATGTTGCTGGCATTGTCGAAGATAAAAGATTTAGTCAATCGGCAAACAAATTTTACGGGGTTAGACATGAGAGCCGTTTTAGAACTTGAAACTCAATTTTTTGTTGTTTCCAATTAAGTTGTTACTGCTTTTCTTTTTTAACAGATCACAAAGGGGGAGTGCAGTACTCGATTTTTTTTGTAAAAACTTCCTGTAATATCCAGTAGTACCGGAAAGGCCCTAAGTTGTTTTTTTTTTGTGGGTAAAGGCGAGATTTAATAGCTTTTACCTTTTCTTAAAAGCGGTCCAATACAATATGTCCTAATAATACCCCAAGGTATTTGATTCGGAATACCCAAAATAATTTAAAAGGGAAATTAGCAGTAACCCATGCCTTAATCTTAACAAGACCTTTCCACATCCCCCAAATGTTTAAAAAAACCAATTACTTTTAGATCACGAAATTATCAAAAAAGTTAAATTAGATGCCGCTTAACATTTTGCGCTTAACCTTATGAATGTAGCGCACCGTTTTCAATCCAAAGGCTTTACTTTCCACTGATTAAACCTTGGGGGTAGCAAATGCGTTAAATTTTGCAATATAGACAGTGGGACTTCCAAATCCTTGATAGATCAAGTTCCTAAAAAAACGTCATGAGAAAATACTTAGAGCAACTTAGTCGTAGGCTGGGCTCAGCTAAAAATCGGATAAGCTTTTTAAAGCCCGAAAGTAAATGCAAACACGCAAGTCCATCTTTCTTTTCATAGCATACGGCGACAATAGGGGGTTTCAGAGGGTTTCTATAAAATAGTCCAAACATTTTATCAACTTCCTTTTTAAAACTTTTGTTTAAAGTTGAGGGGAAATTGGGATACTGTTTCTTTTTTATGGGCACAGTAAGGTCAGTTTTATCTTATGTCTTATCGTTGAGTAAGACCGGGTTCTCTTATTCGTCTGTGTAACGTTTTTAGAAAAAACAGACTTTTCCCTGACTGACTCAAAGATAATTCACACAAAATTTTTAAAATATTATTGTCAGTTACCTAAAGGTTAAGGTTCCAGGTCCGTTCACGGGGAATTTTTAAACACAAATTTTGAATTACATTTTGCACTTCTTTTTTTCCCTATTATCTTCCCGCCGAAAGTATCTTTTTAGCATGTTAGTGGAACAATTTATCTTTCCCTTGCATTTTTATAATTAATTACACCATTTTTGACATGGGTTTTATGGAACGGCCACGCCATGCATAATAATTTATTAGTGTTTTTAGGCACAAAACAAGCACTTCATCCCGATCTCTATTTTAGTGGTCTCTTTTTAAATCTAGTAGTTTTGAAATTTTTTTACTACTAATATTCAGGGAAAACCCCTGCAGCTTGGCCGTTCCTCTAATCGTAAAGGAGGTCTAGCACATATGGTAGTAGTTTTAACCCGTTTAAATGCCTCATTTGTCCAAAAGGTCGGTAGTATACTTAGGGACCACGTACTTTACCCCCCGTACAAAAGTTCAAAGGGGGAAAATTTTTTAAAATACTATTGGGGTTTCTCTAAGGCAAAGAGTGCTGCGGGGAAATAGCGGTCCCATTCCTTTTGGGATTTTCGAACAGGCTTTTTGAGAAAATTTTAGAACACCTTAAGTTTTTCGAGGGCACCATTGCAACATGCAGATAGGTGATGTTAAAAGTTTAACGGAGAAGAGACGGTGAATTTTGCTCACAAGACAGACTTAAACTGGGGGCCGCGGTAACAATTTTCTTGGGTATGCCGACGCGAGAGAAGATTAAACCAAAGTTCGGAAACCTTTATAGTATCAACATTTTTAAAGAGGTAGGGCTGGGAATCTAGGGGCAAATCTATTAGTTTTAGGATATATTGTGTCCCTTCCGAACGGAGTTTGGGCCAACAAGGTTATGGCTACGCGAGAAATGGCACTGTATAGGGGGGATCTTTTCATTGGCACCTTCCTTCGTTCCTCTAGCTGAAAAAATTCTGGCATTTAGGGGAAGAACGGAAACCTTTTTAAAGCAGCTCCCGGGACCAGGGCCCAAAAAAATAATCAAAAATCTTACTGGAGTTTTACGGTGGAGAATGTCCAGGTGAGGGGATCTGAGCAAGGGGCATTTCCATGCGGTATTTCGCGGGAACCCCCAAATGTTTCGCTCTACTCATAATATTTTGGGGCTATAAAACCCTATACACTAAATTTATCAATTCCTGGTAGCTTTTGAGAGCGACCTTTTTTTAAATATCATCATTCTAATCTTGTCACGTAGGTCTTAAAGTAGTACAGGGGTTGTTTTGGAAAAAACATCCTTAGGGTATCAACTTAAAGAAATCAGGGGAGAAAGGGCATTTGTTTTGCGTTTCTAATTTCAAGAGCGGGGTTTTAACATTTAAAGGGGAACTTTCCCCTTCTAAAGTTTGCATAATCAACCTTTTAAAGGGCGGGTGAACGACTTCTTTTTTTCGGCTTTTACAGTGTTTAAAAGATTCCTCAGTTTTCTTTATCAGCTTTTTATGTGAGGGTGCGGTTTATCAGAAGGCAGTTTAACGCAGAATGAGGCCTATTAAACATCTGCAATTTAAACGGGGCCCCGATCGCGTTAACCCCAAACCCGTGAAGAATTTGCTTGTATGACATCTCACTCTGGGAAAGATACTGGGACACCAAGGGAATTTGTTAAAACCTTTGCTGTTGACCAAGTTTGAATCTAGAAGGAACCAAATTTTCATTTTCGATTACGCTAGAGCAACCTGATCCAAAACTACTTTTGCCGGTTTTGACATTTCCATTGGATCAGACACGGGGTATTTGTGGGCCAATTTCTGTTCAAAACAAAGTTTACTTTGGGTTCGTTGACTTTTTTAGTTTTTAATTTCGGGGATTTGGGGGGCATGGGAGAATGTGGCCGATTTTTCCCCGCCGTGACATTTAACTAAATCTGCGTTTTCCGGGGAAAAAAAAAAAGCTTGGCCGATGGGGGGTTTAACTTTAGTAAATTTTGCGCTCCGCGATACGATCGGCCGCTTCTGCCCCGTCATGAGAAGTGCTGTAGCCCCGTCCTCAGAAAAAAACCCCCAGGTCATGACCGCATTCATTAGTAGTTGCTCAAATTTCGAGAAAATCACCAAAGATTTATGTTTTTTTTTTTTTTTTTTACTTTATCATGCTTTAAAAATCTTTTTGATCATGTTTCATTTTACGAGATTGAAAAAAAATCTCCTTTTCCTGATTTTACTCTCCCCAATTTTCGGCGGGATGAATCCCCCAACAGTGAAGCTTTTAGTAAAGCTTTTTCAGCTTACTGTAGTCCGTAATACCTCGGCTGGCAAGGAGTGTAGATTTTAACGCGCGGCCTCGCAAGCACGACCCAAGTATATGTGGGACATCTCTCACCATTATAAAAAGTCTGCCAATCTCCGAATCTTTGTAAAAAACTATCAAATTTGTCTTCTCCGCATAAATAAAGGCAAATTTTTAAACCCTCCCAAATAGGCAGGCCTGCTGAATTATCGGTAAATTCCTGCGCTCTGTTTTAACCCGAATTTGTATTAAAAGTTCATGGCTCGTTCTTTTTTCCCCTTTAACGCGTTGTTTGTCAGCTTCGGCGCTTTTTTAAATCTAGCTTTTGGAGTTCCCCTTTTTGCAACCCCTCCTCTCTTCAACCCTTTCCTTTTAAAATTTCTTGTTTCCTTTACAATGAGCTTTTCCCCACTTCGCCACTTAAACCAAGTGCTCGGCTCTCCCATAATTTTAAGGAGTTGCGCCATTGTAAGAAATTCTAAAAAACAAATCAAAAAAAGTCTTGGGAAACTGAAGAAAAGAACGCATTCAAAAAACCAAACAAAAAAGCAAGGAAATTGCTTCCCCCAACACGGGGTACCACAGTCGCAATGTTTTAATCGCCAAAATGACGCCCTAATTAGAAAACTGTAGGAAAGTCCTTAAAGTAAATTATGAATTCTGAATGAGCGAGATACAGTTTCCCAGTCTGATGTGCCTATCCAAAATGAAGAAACGGGCCCTTATAGTTTTATTTAAAAGATACAACTCTGCCACGACACCAAGTAAACGTCCCCTCACCCTTTAAACTCCCTTTTCAAATGCCTGGGGTTTTCAATGTTATCACCACACCACTCTCGTAAGCTTTTTCCCCAGGGCCTTTTCACGGTCAAGATACTACCCTTGGAGATTTTAAATCATTTTAAAACAATTTTGAAAATTCTACAACTTTGTAGATATATATTTCAGAATTTTTTTTTTAAGATTACTATTGCCACAAGATTGCAATCTATCATGCCGTTGTAGTAGGTTTTTTTCTTAAAAAAAAAAAAAAAATTCTCAAGATGTTTTTAAAAGATTCAAAAAATTCGATTTACTTGTGACAAAAATGTTTGGGGGAAAACAAAGTGAAATTAAAATAAAATGTTTTTTTTACACAGCATATATGGAAAATTAATGTATGGTTATAACAAATGTACAAAAAAAAAAGTACAAAAACAAAAGTAAGCTTTAATTATCCAAGTTCCAGCTTCAAGGTTCCAGGGTTTCTCCCCAGAAGGGTCTTTAAATTCTATTTTTAGAAAAATTAAAACGAATAGACAACCAACAAAAAAAAAAAACTGAAACAACAAAAGGGGAAAAACAGAAAAAAACATTTCAGATTATTTAAATATTTACAAAGAAAAAGCATTTCCTCTTTGGGGGAGGCAAATTACGAGTGGGTGGGTGCAAAGAGATGAGGGTATCCTTTTACTCCAGGGGTGACGTCACCTTCGACTTTCCCTCAGGCATTTTACGCACCGAAAACCTCTGGCTACGCATGCTCGTTTGCGTAAGGCCAATTACACACGTAACAATTGTTGCGGTAAGATGAATCCGCCGACAATATATTATTAATATATATAATATATATAATATATATATATATATATAAATATATATATATATATTTATATAAATATAAATATATATACTATATATAGTATATATATATATATATATATATATATTATTATATATTATATTTATTATTATATATTATATAGTATATATATATTATATTATTATTATTTATATATATATATATAATATATATATTGTATATATGTGTTATATGTATATATATGTATATATAATATAATATTATATTATATAATATATATATAATATATGTATATATATATATTACATATAATTTTATCATATATATAATATAATATATTATATATATATATATATATATATATATATATATAATGTATATATGCATATATATATATAGATATATATACATATATATCTATATCTATATATACATATCTATCTATCTATCTATCTATCTATCTATATTATATATATATACATATATATATATATATATATATATAATATATGTATATATGGAGACATTAGAGGCCACTGAAGCTTGTCGCAAGGCTCGGCTGAATGGCAATCAGGTCTTGCGTCGCTCCAAGGGTGGTAGGGTTTGGGCACTGCTGAGAAGGAAAAGGGAAAACATTCATCGGGAATTTTGCTGGGATGTCGGGGCCATTTCTTGGTAAATGCCCTTTGCCCTGCCTACAACCCCTGAAAACTAACCCTAAGCCCTCCTCCCGATGACGCATCCGATCAGGGGATGGGGGATCATCTCAATATGTTGGGGCGTAAACGTTGGGCTGATTTTTTTGAACAGTTTACCAAGTGGACCCTCCAACATTTATTTTGATGCAAGCGAGTCACAGTCCCTGTGCCGGATCCACCCATCTTTAAAAAACCTCCTCCCTACAGAGGTTAGGATGGCGATTTCCAAAGCTGAAGAGGGGGAAAAGCGCGGGCATTGTGAATCCCGCTGAACTGTAAAGGCGAGGGTGAACCTAGGGCGGGGCCTGCATACAGTCCTGATTCCCACCGGCATTTGGTTCCCTTTTCCCCCTGCCCTGCGGGGTGTGGTCATCCCCCTTCTGGAAGGGGAAAGGGGATCGTTGGATTGTAGAACTCCCGGGCTTACACTGCTTACATACTAGGAAAGGTTTTCCCCCACATTCTTCTAAAAGGGATCCGCAACCACCTATGAGGCTCAGAGACCGGAGCTTTGGGGTTTTTTTTTTACCCCTGGCAAGTCCACAACAGACCGCATACTAGCGCTTCGAGTAATTGTGGAACGTGCGTGATTTTGGTCGTGGGTTGCTCCAGCCTACATCGCCCTCAAAAGCGTTTGGATCCTGGGGTTAGGGACCCGACAAGATTTTTGGGCCTGATAGCAAAGCCTCTATATGGTACTAAAAGTGCTGTAAAGTGTGGGGGGGGATGTCGAACTTTTCCCGTTAATTGGGGGTGAGGAAAGGGCTTTGCCCCTGAACCAACACTTTTCAACACTTGTATGGATGGATAAGGGGAAAGCTACTACCAAAGTCAGGGGGGAGAAAACACTGGGCAATATTAAGGTCTAGACCTTGACTTTCCCCGACGATGGGGCATCCTACTGAGCCCCTTGAGTCACTTTTGGCGGCCTTTTGATGCATTTAGCAATGGGCAAACCCCGGGCCAGAGTCTCCTGGCCCAAAGACAAAGATTAGGATTTTGGGGG
>NC_051386.1:53027227-53039727 GCF_015228065.2 Penaeus monodon | reverse complement strand
CTTCTTTCTTAAAGACATTGATTTATTGAAAATATTCCAAAACCTCAGCTTGTTCTTTTGGCTACAAAATAACCTTAGTCTGTTGTTGAACATATAATGCACAATTTCTTTGTTCCCGAATTATCACTTCCTTATGAATTAAAACTGTCTGGACATATGCAGTTTCTCTAAGCCGAAGCCAATGCGAATTAATCAATTAAATGATTCAGTATCACATATCACCAACGGAGGACACGCTGCTTGTTCGAACACGTGTGGCCCGTTCATCATTGTTTCGAAACTTCACCTGAGTGAAAATACACACGTTTTCTGCACTTTTTAAAAATCGTTTCACAGAAGTTTATTTATCCAAGACACGATTCTCGACATGCGAGTTTCTTTGGTTTTCTCAGAGTCTCGGTGTGTTTATGTGATATATATTCATATATATGTATATATGTACCAATACACATACATATATATATCTGTGTGTGTGTGTGTGTGTGTGTGTGTGCATATAATATATATATATATATATATATATAAAATATATATATATATATATATATATATATATATATATATATATATATATATATTATATATATATAGATATATATATATATATAATATAATATTATATAATATATATATATATATATATTATATAATATATAATATATATATATATGATATGTGTGTATGTAAATATATTGCAAATACATATATATATAGTTGTGTGTGTGTGTGTGTGTGTGTTGTAGTTGTGTGTGTGTGATTTGATGTGTGTAGTGTTTTTGATTGTATATATATACATATATGTTCTTATATGATTATATATATATATATATATATATATATATATATATATATATATATATATATATATATATATATATATATAGTATATATGTATTAATTATATATAATATATATATATATTATATTATTATAATATATATATTATATATATATTATATATAATATATATATATATATATATAATATATATTATATGATATATATATATATATGTGTGGTGTGTGTGTTGTGTGTGTGTGTGTGTGTGTGTGTGTGTGTTGTGTGGTGTGTGTGTGTGTGTGTTGTGTGTGTGTGTGTGTGTGTGTGTATGTGTGTGTGTGTGTGTGTGTGTGTATGTATGTATGTAAGTGTATGTGTGTGTGTGTGTGTGTGTGAGTGTGTGTGTGTGTGTGTGTGCCATACATATAAACATGTATGTATCAATTACTTTCCTTTTCGCATGATACATACTTCATCATTAATTGTTTCATATAATGAACAGTTATATACGACCAAGTGCTTACAACACATTTATTTGCTATTTTAAGAACCGGGAAGTTCATCCACGAACACGAACCCCAAAGTCTCCTCACCGGTACGGGATTCACTCAGAACGACCGCCACGGCCACGACGGAGCTGAGCGACCTGTCTGGCGCAGAACGAGGCTCCCTGCTCGCCGCGGCCCGTCCTCACACGGCACTCTCCCGCTTGTTTTTCCTACTGGCGGAGGGCGTCGGGGCGCTCGACTTCTCCCCCGAAAGCTCCACTCCGTCTGCGGAACTCCGAGGATCCGTCCGGCCTTCGCCCTCCCGTCTGCTTCTCCTCAGAGTGCCACTCGACTCGCCCCCAAGGGCCCCCTGAGGGCCGTGGATGTCACACTGGTGATGGTGGTGCACGGACGCCATCGGGGGCGCCGCGACGCTCGCCAGGGGAGGTTCCGGCTTGGGGCCTTTCTTCGACGACCCCCTCCTAAGGGTGCCCTGGTGGCTCTGCGAAGGGGAGTCCATCGGCGGGTGGCCGCCCTGGACGAGTGCGCCCTGGTACTGGGATAAGCTGTACTGGGACCCGTGGGGCGTCTGCGAGTAATTCCCCGACGGAGTCTGGTAGAGGTGAGGAAAGGCGGGCTGCTGACTCGCCTCGTAGTGCAGAGCCTCAGCCTGAAAGCCAGTGATGTGCTGAAATCCCTGCTGCGGACAGCCCTGCTGGTGTCTCTTACGTTCTAAGGTGGAGTAACACTGGCTGCTAGCGGGCTGGTAGTCGTGCTCGCTAGGCTGGTAACCCTGATTGTAGGACAAGGGGGGTGGCAAGGGCACGTCCATAACCTACAGGGAAATATTTGGCAAAACTAATAAATACCCTTATAATTTCACGTATCAGGCGTGAAGGACTTTAATATTCCATAACATGCAAAGCAGATAATCTAAAAGCAAGGATATATACATTCTACAGTACAAAGAAAGACCCAGGTGAGGTCTCTGCAGTCCTAGCACCTAGCAATTAATCGCTTGAAGGAAGCGGAGAATTGGGACTCCTTCCTGACCAACGCTGGCGCTAGGAATCCTCAAGCAAGTGGGAGTAGCAGAGGCCTTTATTCCCGTTATAGATTTATCAGATAAGATATTTTTGTGAGGAATGCAAAAGCGTGTGCATGTGTATTCATAAATATTTAGAAATGGATAATGTCTTAAAAGGGAATGAAAAAGGTTTTAAGAGAAAGAATGAAAATGCTGAAGAGAGAGAGAGAGAGAGAGAGAGAGAGAGAGAGAGAGAGAGAGAGAGAGAGAGAGAGAGAGAGAGAGAGAGAGAGAGAGAGAGAGAAAGAGAGAGAGAGAGAGAGAGAGAGAGAGAGAGAGAGAGAGAGAGAGAGAGAAGAGAAACAAAACATGCATTGTTTAAGTCAATAATTTATTGCAAAGAATAAAGTTTAAAAGTTGAACCCGTTCCTTTGATTTACGTGACATGCAGTTGCTTTAACTCATACACTATGTTTTAAAATTAAGTTTACGTTTTTAGAGTTTATCATGAAGCATTTATTTCAGCGAAATACCATACGAATCATTGTGACTTGAGTACGAAAAGGGGTGAATGAGCGATCAATAGGCAACACCCTTAGTTCATACCCCTAATCCCTACCAAACCTTATGCTTTGGTAACACAGGCTTGATTTAGATATGTCGCTTCTTCTTGTTTGATATTCATAAATGTACATTACGTAAGCTACTCTAATTCACCTTCAGGAAAATGCAATTTAAAGGGATTTTCATAAATCTCTGTAGATTTGTACGATTTTTTTGTTTTTACTACAAAAAGTGGAATCCAATTAAATCAATTTTTCATATGAGTATTTATATACAGATCTCTCAGAACAAGTACACTTATCCGGATTTGACTTTAATCAGGTATAGGTAGGTCGGTAGCAAGGTATTTAGGTAGGTAGGTAGATGGGTAGGTAGGTAGGTGGGTAGGTAGTAAGGTAGGTAGGTCGGTAGCAAGGTATTTAGGTAGGTAGGTAGATGGGTAGGTAGGTAGGTAGGTAGGAAGGTAGGTAGGTAGGTAAGTAGGTAGGAAGGAAGATAGGTAGGTAGGTCGATGGACAAATAGCTAGATAGATAGATAGACTAGTAAAGAGATAGATAGATAGACTAGTAAAGAGATAGATAGATAGACAGATGGATAGATAGAAAGATAGACAGACAGATTGGTAGACAGGTAGATAGTTAGTTTGATAGATAGACAGATATATAAAGAGATAGATATATAGACAGATGGATAGATGGATAAATAGATAGGCAAATAGATAGATAGAGGATAGATAGACAGATGGAAAGACAGATATATATATATAAAATACAAAAGATCTATCCATTTGATGAACGTCTCATGTTAAAATTTAGTATGCTCGATAACATTCCTTTAAGATATATTCATAAACACAGGCACACCTTTTATTTCTCACCATGTACATACACATGTAAATGGTCAATATAGAAACAATATTTCATACAACGGAGCATGAACAAGCAATTGTGTTTCGAGTCAATAGATATGAACAAAACTGCAAAAGAAAGTACCCCAGTTACTTAATATATTGACAGTGTAAAAAGTAAAAGAATGAAAATAAGCAGGGAAACTTAATTGGAGAAATTAAGATAGAAACAGACAAATGGAGAGACGAATTTAAAAAGCGGAGAGGGAATTTACAATGTACAAAGACAAAGAGGGAAAGAAAAAAATATCTACACACACACACAGAGAAAGAGAGAGAGAGAGAGAGAGAGAGAGAGAGAGAGAGAGAGAGAGAGAGAGAGAGAGAGAGAGAGAGAGAGACAGACTGACATACAGGCAGAAAGACAGAGAAAGAAAGAGAAGGAGAGAGAGAGAGAGAGAGAGAGAGAGAGAGAGAGAGAGAGAGAGAGAGAGAGAGAGAGAGAGAGAGAGAGAGAGAGAGAGAGAAGAGAGAGAGAGCGAGAGAGAGAGAGAGACGGAGACAGACAAACAGGCAGGCAGAGAATAAAGAGATAATGAAAAAGAGAAAAAGAAAAGGGGCTGAAGGTCTTACCTAAACAGGAACCGCACTAAACACAGACATTAAAAGAGAAAGCAGGAAAACACAATAACGAAAGCACCTCTTCAACCAACTTACTTGCGTCTGTTGTCCCTCAGGAAAATAAGGCACTTGCGAAGTGACAACATTAGTACCGCAAGGGGGCGAGTGGGCGTGAGTTGCAGCGTGGGCATGAGCTGCAGTGTGGGCGCGGGGGATGATGACCGTGTGACCTGTCGTGTGGGCGTGGGAATGAACAGGAACATGGGAGAGGCTGGGTTCCGAACACACGATCTGCGGGTACTCCATCACACCCCCCTAAGGAGATAAAAGGTCGTTGTCAGTGAAGCTGTGATGGATCAGAAGGTCAAGATAGTGATGGACGGAGGTGGTGGGCTGGGGTGGGTGATTGCCTCCTGTCTGTCTGTCTGTCTTCTTAGCTGTCTGTCTGTCTCTTTGTCTGTCTGTCTGTCTCTTTGGCTGTCTATCAGTCTGTCTGTCTCTTTAGCTGTCTGCCTATCTCTTTGGCTGTCTGTCTGTCTCTCTGTCTGTCTCTTTGTCTGTCTGTCTATCTCTCTGTTTGTCTGTCTCTCTCTCTCTCTCTCTCTCTCTCTCTCTCTCTCTCTCTCTCTTCTCTCTCTTTCTCTCTCTCTCTCTCTCTCTCTCTCTCTCTCTCTCTCTCTCTCTCTCAATAATAACAATCATTATCATTATCATCATCTTCATCATCATTGTCATCACCATCAACATTATCTACATCATCATCGTCATCGTAATACTAATGATGATAATAATAATGATGACAATAAGTATAATGATGATGATGATGATAATGATGATGATGATGATGATGATGATGATGATGATGATGATGATGATGATGATGATGATGATGATGATGATGATAGCATTAATAGTAATAATAATAATAATAATAATAATAATAATAATAATAATAATAATAATAATAATAATCATCGTCATCATTATCATCATTATCATTATCATTATCATTATCATTATCATTATCATTATCATTATCATTATCATTATCATTATCATTATCATTATCATTATCATTATCATTATCATCATCATCATCATCATCATCATAATAATAATAAGGGTGATAATAATGATGATAACGATAAATACAATGATGATGATGATAATGATAATGATAATAATATTAACAATAATAATAATAATAATAATAATAATAATAATAATAATAATAATAATAATAATAATAATAATAATAAAATAAATAATAATGATAATAATAATAATAATAAATAATAATAAGAAGAAGAATAAGAAGAAGAAGAAGAAGAAGAAAAATGATAACAATGATTATAATAATTGTAATAATAATAACAACGATATTATTGATAATGGTAATAATAATAAAACAATAAACATTACAGTAAATTTAATAATTATAATTACAAAAATTCTTATCTTAATTATAATGTTTTCTTGTCATCATTATTATTATTGTTTTTAATATTATCTTATCGTTATTATCATTGTTTTTAATATTATTTTAGCATTATCATTACTATTATTGTCATAAATATCATTACTACTACTATCACTATTACTACTACTACTACTACTATTATTACTACTACTGCCATTAACATAATCAGAATCAGAATCTTTGTAATCAATATTATTATCATTATCCATATAATTACCATATAATTACTTTTTTTGCAATTATCTAAACAATTATTCCTTTTATCATCATTGCTACTAGTGCCTAAACGATTTCATTATCATTAATGTTTTGCATCTTAATCATATAATTATCATTGATTATTATAAGCAATATCATAACTTGTACTAGTATTACTGTTATTTTGTTACTTTTTGTCATCATCAGTATCATCATTATCATAAATAGCAATTATTACCATGATTGACATGGTAATTCATATTAGTCAATACAATGTATATATGTATATATATATATATATATATATATATATATATATATACATATTATTATATATATATATATATATATATATATATATATATATATATATATATATATATGAATGTAAATGAAATGTACTAAAATTCCAAGGATAAAATCTCCAAGAATAAATCATTCCTCAACTCGAAGCAGCAACTGAAGTGCTTCGAGCAAATGGGTTCGCTAAAACACCTACTCAACGCTAACATTTCAGAAGTTTTAATGGTCTCCAACAAAATTAAAAAAAGAAAATTATATAAAAAAAAAATTATATCGTTTTTAGAATGCCTGTATAGCCAGGCGACCTTGATTGAGTATTCTTGAAGTATTAAGGAGTAGTTAGGTTGCCCGACCATAAATCTACGAAGTGTTTTGCGAAGCCTCGAATCATGAATTAGAAATAAGGAACTTCAGCTGGAAATATGTGAGGTACAGTAGAGTTGGTGGTTTCTCTTTCTCTCTCTCTCTCTATCTGTCTATCTCTGTGTGTTGTGTGTGTGTGTGTGTGTGTGTGTGTGTGTGTGTGTGTGTGTGTGTGTGTGTGTGTGTGTTTCTCTCTCTCTCTAGTTATGCCCCACCCCATCTCTCTCTCTCTATCTATTATCATCATCTTCTCTATCTACATCATCTATCTCTTCTATCTATCTATCTATCTATATATCTATCTAATCTATCTATCTATCTATTTCTCTCTCTCTCTTTCTCTCTTTCTCTCTTTCTCTCTTTCTCTCTTTCTCTCTTTCTCTCTTTCTCTCTTTCTCTCTTTCTCTCTTTCTCTCTTTCTTCTCTCTCTCTCTCTCTCTCTCTCTCTCTATATATATATATATATATATATATATATATATATATATATATATATTTTATGTGTGTGTGTGTGTGTATTATACATATATAGATATGCATAAAGTTAGATATATACATATGATATATATTACTTCACAGTCGCTGCTTTGCGGACCTTCTCTCAATGACATGGATATATAGGATGTCGAACGCAATTTATGTGTAGTTTGAATATGGAATTTCTGTACACTGAATGTAGCTAGTTCGTATAGAAATGTAAATGGCTGTAGCTTGAATTTATTGGAATGTTATTTAGGAAGATGCCAGCCGCAATTTTATACCCGATGAGGGGTTAGTTCTCGTGGTTTCTTTGATACTGTGTGTGTGTGTGTGTGTGTGTGTGTGTGTGTGTGTGTGTGTGTGTGTGTGTGTGTGTGTGTGTGTGTGTGTGTGTGTGTGTGTGTGTGTGTGTTTGTGTGTGTGTGGGGGGGGGGGCAGACAGAAAGAAAACTATATATAGATATATGGATAAATAAATATATATGTATGCACAAAACAACGAACAGAGTGCACATATTCTGTCTTGCCGTCTCTCTCCCTTCTATATATCCCCTCACTCGTTGTTAACCAAATCGATCAAACCAATCAAGTTAATCAATCTTGACACCTCAAGGCATGCTTACCGTCGTAGGGGCAGGTGTGACAACAGCAGCCACAGACGAGGCCACAGGTGCTGTTGCAGCAGCAGATGGATATTTTGGACCGCCGTTGGGTAGATAAAATGACGAAGTTGTCGATATGGTAGCGATGTCCCCGCATTTCTCCACACACTCGGTCGGATCTGCGTGTTCGGGGGATGACAGTGCACTTCTTATCTCTCTTATCTCTTCTATTTACTGAGTCAACTACAGAGCAAGAACAAGAACTGGCTTCTTGTGCAAACCTCGAATACGCTTTTCGTATCTGCGTTTGCAAATCACAAGCCGCAAAGGCGGAAAAGAAAACCAATGAAAACAACAACAACAAACTGACAAATGAAGATAATGAGATACAAGGGAAAAGAAAAAGGAGGAAGAGAGAGACAACGAAGAAAAAAAGAGAGAGAAGAAAAGAAATTAGACAGAAGAAAATGACAGAAGGCAGAGAAAGAAAGGAAAAGAGAAAAAGAAGAAGAGAGACAGAAAGAGAGTGTGAGAGAGAAGAAAGAAAGAGACGGAGAAGTAAAGAAAAAGAGACAGAAGTAAAGGGAAAGAAACGAAGAATAAAAGAAACAGAGATTGAGATGTGGAAAAAGAGAGAAAAAAGGAAACAGAGAAGAAAAGAAAAGAGACAGAGAAGTAAAGGAAAGGGGGCATAATAGAAAAGAAAGAGAGACAGGGAAGGAAAGAAAAGAAAAGGAGACAGAGAAAAAGGGAAAAAATGTATAGAAAAACAAAACAAAGGCGACAGAGAATAAAAGGAAATGAGATAATAGAAGAAAGGGAAAGAAGTCAGGGAAAAAAGAAAAGAGACAGATAAGTAAAATAAAAGGAGACAGGGAGGAAAAGAAAAGGTGAGAATAAAAGGACAAAGAGACAGAGATGAAAAGAAAAGGAGACAGAGAATATAACTAAGAGAGACAGAGAAGAAGAAAAAAAGAAACAGAAGAAAAAAAGAAAAGAAAATGAAAGGTCAAAAGGGAGGGAAGAAAAGAAAAAAGGAGAAAGACAATTAAGAAAATATTGAAAGGAAGCGTCATCTGAGAACACCAAAGCGCCTCTCTCACCAGGAGTGTGAGAGATGATGTCTGGGTTCCTCTCGTCCGCCTGCGTGACCTCCGACGCCAGGTCCGTGGAGCCGCCGTCCTTGCTGTGGCTGGAGGGCCGGCGGTCCCTGCCCTCCGAGCTGCCGTCCTCGCTGCCACCATTTCCACCAGCCCGACGACAAACCCTGAGCCAGATGAGGACAGCTGCCACCACCACAACTGGCACTGCAGCCAGCCCGCCGCCCACCATCACCGCCAGAGGCACGCTCGTACCACGCCCCCTGTCGCGCGTCGGCTCTGCAGGAATGGCACACGAAATACACGGAGGGCCTTTGGGCGGAGGGGAAGGGCCCCAGGGAGGCAGGGGCGGTGGGGATGAATTGAAATCAGGGGGAGTAAGCAGAGAGGTTGCGATATATACATTGCACAACGATGAAACACTGGGGTTACACATAGGAAAATATACAGAAAGACAGATACACACAAACACACACACACACACACACACACACACACACACACACACACACACACACACACACACACACACACACACACACACACACACACACACACACACACAATTACCGACGACTACTCACCTGCGCTCGTCTCCTCCTGCGTCTCGGGAACCTTGACGGTGTAAGCCTTCAGTTCGGTCACCTGAGAGGCGCCCTTGTCGTTAATGGCGGCGATAATGATCTTGTAGGCGTTGGCGGGGCGGAGGTTGGCGACGCTGAAGGAGGGAGACGGGCGTGTGACCTCAACCACGGGAGAACTCGAGCCGATTTGGTACACCTGCAGGAGACGCAACGGTTGGGGAAGTTTGTGGAAAGGGGGGAGGGGAGAGCTGGTGATCGATGTTGTGTCCTAAAGAATGGGAGGAAAGGAGGTGGCGGCCCCCGGTGAAAAAAAGGAAGACGATTTCATTTAAGGGACAGGGGAAAAAAAAAAAAAAAAAAAAAAAATAAATTAAATAAAAAAAAAAAAAAAAGGGGGTTGTTTTGTGGGGTTTGGCCAAAATTTTAAATTAATATATTTTTTTTTTTTATTTAACCAAATCCTGACCCCGTTTGTTGTGTGTGGGGGGGGTTGCTAATTTTAATTTAAAAAAAAATTAAATTTTAGAAATCCAAAAAAATTTTAAAAAACCCCATATATTTTGTGGTCTTTTGCCCCTTGTGGGTGGTTGGGTGGAAGTCGGGGGCTTGCTTTAAAAAAGGGGGGGGGGGTGGGTGAATAAAATAAAATAAAAAGGGTTATATATACATTAAACATAAAAATTAATATAAAATATAAAAAAAATAAAAAAAAAAAAAAAAAAAAACCCCCCGGGGGGGAAAAAAAAAAAGGCCTAACATTAAAAAAACAAAAAATATACAATATATTTTTTTTAATTTATGTATTGTTGGTCCTGGGGGCTTGTGTGTTGGGGGTTATCTTTATTAAAAATTTAAAAATTTAAAAGAAATTTTTTTAGGGTCGGCGGGTTTGGTGTGGTGTGGGGTTGGGGGTTTGTGGGGGGGGGGGGGGGGTGGTATACTTTATTAATATTTTAATTTTTAAAAAATTATTTTTTATTTTTATTTTTATTAATAAATTTTTTTTTTTTTTTTTATATACAAATTATATATATATATATATAAAATATATATATATATAATATATAATATATAAAATTAATATCATTATAAATATATATTTTATGTATATATAATTATATATATATATTATATATATATATATATATATTTTTTTTTATAATAATTTTTTTTTGTTACATAATAATATAATATATTTTATATATATTATATATATATATATATATATATATATATATATATATAATATATTATAAAAACAAAAAAAAAAAACCAAAAAAAAAAAAATTTTTATTTTTTTGTTTTTTCGTTTTTTGTGTGTGGTTGTGTGTGTTGTGTGTGTGTGTGTGTGTGGTGTGTGTGTGTGTGTGTGTTTTGTTGTGTGTGTGTGTGTGTGTGTGAGTGTGTGGTGTGTGTTTTTTTTTTCTGTAATTTTAGTGTATTATTTAAAAGTTATTTATATATTTAAAATAAGGTGTGGGGGGCCGTGGTGGGATACATATAAAAATTAGTAATAAATATTTAAGAATAATTAATATTATTATTTTTTTTTGATAATTGCTGTGTTATATTATATAAAATATATATATATATATATATAAAATTATATATATAATATATATATAATGTATAATATACATATATTATAATATATAATATATATATTAAAATATATAATAAAATATAAAAATATATATAAACTATTAATAAAAATAAATAAAATATAAAAATTTGGTGTTGGTTTTTTCTTTTTGGGGTTTTTTTGAAAACTACTTCTAATTAAAAATATATTCAAATTTAAATTTTAATACCCCAACACACACCACCACCAAACGCAAAAACCAAACCACAAATATAATAAAATTAGTATAAATTTAAATTTTATTAAATATATAAAGTGTTGTGGGGGGGTGTTTTGGTGTGGGGGGGTTGGGGGTGGTGTGGTGTGTGGGGTTGGAAAAATAAATTTGGGGTTTTAATATATATATATTTTATATATATTATATATATATATATATATATATATATAATTATATATATATATATATTTTTGTGTGTGTGTGTGTGTGTGTGGTGTGTGTGTGTGTGTGTGTGTGTGTGGGGTGTTGTGTGTGTGTGTGTTGGTGTTGTGTTTTATATATATATATATTATTAAAATATATATATATATATATATATATATATATATATATATGGGGGGAAATTTGGGAAAATATTATATAAAAACAAAAACTTAAAAAAAAGAGGCCTTGTGTGTTGGGGGTGGAGGTTTTGGAGCTTTTTTCAAATTATACTTTTTTCCCCGTACAAAACAGAAAAACCACAAAAAACCCACCCCACCCCCCCAAAATTTTTTTATATTTATTTATATATTTATATAATGTTATAAAAATTTAAAAATAATTTTGTGTGGGTTTTTTTGTTTTAGGAAAAAACAATTTATATACGGGGAAATATTTTTATAGTTTAACAAATATATTATTTTTATTTTTTAAATTGTGTGTTTTTTGGGTTTTTGGGGTTTTGGGGTTTGGGTGTTTGGGTTTTTGTTGTTTATAAAAGGAAATCATATAATAATTGGGTTTTAAGGGAAAAATTTGTTAATTATCTTAAAAAAAAAAACCAAAAAACAAAAAGCAAACAACAAACAAAAAAAAAAAAACCCCAAAAAAAAAACAACAAAAACAGCCAAACAACAAACAACGGGGGCCTCCTCCCGTGACCAAAAAACGGGATAAATGCAAAAGGACGAGGTTTTTTTAGAGCCGGGTTTATTGCTTTTTTCAAATTTTTTACAACATGGCTTTGACAAAAACTCAGAATAAAATTTTTTTCTGTGAAAAAGGGTTTCTATTTGCAGGCCGCAACCGCTTCAAAAAAAACGTAGTTGTTCTATAATGACCCTTTGAACCCAAACTTCAATTCTTTTAAATTTTTCAGTATTCCCTTTGGCCCGCAACAAATATAGGTTTACTAAATAAAGGCCTTGGGGAAATTTCACACGCATTTTTCTCAACTGTTTTTTGAGGGAAAGTTTTTGGGGGCTCAAATTGGGCTTTTTA
>NC_051386.1:53017227-53019727 GCF_015228065.2 Penaeus monodon | reverse complement strand
TCTATGTCGTACAATCACCCCCTCTCCTTCCCTTTATTTAAATTCCCACCACCTCATACGAAAAAGTCATTTGTGAGGCAGAAGTGACCCACCACATTTGGACAAACACACACACACACACACACACACACACACACACACACACACACACACACACACACACACACACCACACACACACACACACACACACACCACACACACACACACACACACACACAACACACACACACACACACACACACACACACACAACACACATACAGACATACAGAAAATCGATAGCTGTTCAAGTAGTCAGCTGTGTCTCAGAGTGACAGACCGATGGGAGATATTCACCTTTGCCATTTGATTGCTAAGGGTAATACACAAGTGTGGGTGTGGGTGCTTATGTATATTTGTATGTGTGCATGTGTGTGTGTGTGTGTTTGTGTGTGTGTGGGGTGTGTGTGTGTGTGTCTGTGTGTTTGTGTGTTTGTGTGTTGTGCTGTTGTGTTTTGGGGGTGTGTTTTTGGTGTGTGTGTGTGATGGTTTTGTGTGTGTGGGGAGGGAGAGAGAGAGAGAAAGAGAATGAGAGTTTAGTTTAGTGAGGAGAGAAAAGACAGAGACAGAAGAGAGAGAGAGGGGAAAGAAAAGAGAAAAAGAAGACAGACAGACAGACAGACAGAGACCAAAGAAACAGAGAGAGAGAGAGAGAGAGAAGAGAGAGGAAGAGAGAAAGAGAGAAAGGGGAGAGAGAGGGGAAGGAAAGAAAAAGGAAAAGGGAAAAACGTTAGTTATCCTCAAACAGGAAAATGACCCGATAGCTATCACTTTTTCCCGAAAAGTTAGGTAAAATTTCGAATTTCTCATTTTGGAAATATAGAAATTTCCGCAAGTCTCACACGTCCTACGAGCACCCCAAAGGGAATTACAACAACATTAACCCAAAATAGCAGTGAAAGGAAGAAGGGAGGAAATGACAGGAAGCGATATAAGAAGGAAAAATTGAAAAGGGGGAAATGAAGAATGAGAAAGAGAAATATGAGAATAATGATGATGATGATAATAATATTAATAATAATAATAAAAATGATGATGATGAAAATAATAATGATAATAATAATAACATCAACAACAATGATAAAAATAATAACAACAATAATAACGACAACCACAATAACAATAATAATAATGGTAATTTTTATTATCATTATTATCATTATAGTAATAGTATTAGCAATAATAATAAAGATGATGATGATGATGATGATAGTGATCATGATCATAAAAACATGAATGGTAATAAAGGTATGTATAAGAATAACAATAAGAAAAGTATAGTAATACTAATCATGGTAACAATGTTTATGATAATAATAATGAAAATAAGAACTAGAAGAAAATAATGAGAAAAATTTTCAAGTAGTAATAGCAGTAGTATTGTTAGTGATAGTAAGCAGAGAGAGAGAGACACACACACACAAAGAAACACACACACACACACACACACACACACACACACACACACACACACACACACACACACACACACACCACACACCCCACCACAAACAAAAATATACACAAACAAACACACACATTCAGACAAGAAAGGAAAACGGATAACTCTTCCGGAAGACCCACCAGCCGCTACTATATGGAAGACACAAGGCTGGCTCTGGATGCCGATGGAATTGTTGGCCCAGCAGAGGAGAGTGCCATAGTCTAGCTCGTTCATAGGCGTGTAGTTTACCCTCGACTCCGTACCCACCACGCCGAACCTGAGGAAGGAAGGAGGGAATATATGACAGGGAGAGGGGGATATTGCATGAGACATACGAGGCGTGTGGAAAATGTACTTATGAAGGTATATTATGTAACAGGAATCGTTCGGTATGTCTGTTTCGCTGAATACTGTATAGTGTGAGGGTATGTGTGCATAAAGCGCAGGGAATATTAATTTGGCTTCGAGAAAAAAATATTTATGCACACACACGCACACATTCATACGGAGAGACAAACACATCTATTTATGTATGTGTTTATACACACATACACATAACGAAAACACAAAAACCCCACACACACACTACACCACACACCCAAAACCACACACACCCCAACACACACACAACACACAAACAAACACACACACACAAAATAAAAATAAAAATATAAAAATAAAATATATTTATATAGATATATATATATTTTATATATATATAATATATATATATATATATATAATTATATCATAGTATTATATTTTTTTAACTATTATCTAACCTTTGGTTCCAAAAATAATGTAATTTTTAGTTATGTTTTATTTTGGAGGGGGGAGAGTAGGAGGGCCAGTCGGCCACGGAGAGGCCGGGGACGTTTAAAAAGGGAAAAAAGGGGGGAAGATGAAAAGGGCTGGGTTGGAAGGGAGGAGGAAAAGAAAGGGAAGGAAAGGGGGAGGGACCGAACCCGGGAAATTAGAAGATGTGAAGGGAGGAAAAAAAAAAATGGAGCGGCCT
>NC_051386.1:52992227-52994727 GCF_015228065.2 Penaeus monodon | reverse complement strand
GAAGATCAACCTTGAGTGGTCGAATAGCTGAAGGGGTGCGTAAGAAAATCGCCAAAAGACGCGCAAGAGCAGAGAAGTGTAAAATAAGAATGAGGGGAAGAACGAAGAAGTGTGAAATGTAAATGAGTTGAGTAATTAATTGCAAAAGGAAGGAGGCGGAGAAATACAGGGGAGTGAAACAAGGGTGTGGAAAAGAGAAGAAAATGTGAAGTGTGGGGACAGAGAAGGACAACAAAATGCGAGAGCAGAGAAGAACAGAGGCGTGAAAGAAGGAAAAAGAGAATGACAAAGAATTATTAAACAAGGAAGTTGGTAACTGAAACTAAGAAGTGGAGAAAAACAGTGATGTAAGAAGAAAAACAAAATAGAGAAGTGTGAAATAAGCAGAGAAGAACAGATAGATAGAAAAAAAATATATAAAAAAAAGAAAGAACACAGAAATATGCAATGAGAAATAGTGAACAGTGAATTAGGAAGAAAAAATAAATAAAAACAAAAAAAGTGAAGCATAATAATAAAAGAATACCAGTGACATAGGAGTAAATTTTAAAAACAGGTAAAGAACTGAGAAATGTGGCATAAAAACGTATGAAACGAGAATAAAGAGAATATATAATGTAATATGAATACAGAAGCTATACATCCCGGTTGTAGAACCAAAACCACAGACAATTTGTGTATGTAAATCACAAGCATACAAGGTCAAACAAGGTCAATTACGAGTTATACAAGGCACTCAGGATACGGTCTGTTCTACAGGATGTTCGGGATTTCGACAGTTAGTTCGTTTCCTTGTCTAGGATTCAATTTATATTTGTGGGATTCGAATTAACGTTGATATTCTATTGTTATTAATACTTACGGTGTTTCCTCTTATTGCTCTCGTTGTCATTAATCGACCGAGTAAAATTGATAAGAATTATATAATATGAACTTATTACTTGACCTTGAATGCGTCGATTTTGTAAGCTTTTACCTGGAATTCATCTAACGCAAACGAGTAATGAGATGCAAATGATAATGTGCAGTTTTCTGGGAACAATTGATATTCGAGAGGTTTTTGGCACAATTGGTCAAAAGGAAGGAATTCCGCCGTGCAGCTCGCCGTAAACTTTAAACAATGGAGATTTGGCTCGTGAGAAATCTGTCAATTAAAATGATTTCGGAAAATCATTATTGTTCGATTACGCCTTGTCACACACACACACACACACACACACACACACACACACACACACACACACACACACACACACACACACTCATTCTGTGGTAAATAAAATGAATAAATAGATAGATAAACAGATTGATAGAAAGATAGAAATAGCTAGGCGGATGGCTAAATGGATAGGCAGATAGATAGATAGGTAGACTGATAAATAGATATAAAGATAGAAAGGCAGATAGATAGAAAGAGACATAGATGATAGACAGACAAATGAATATAGATAGATAAGAGATGAATACTTAAATGAATAAACAAATGAACAAATACATTAAATAAAAAATAAATAGTAAGCATATAAAAAAACAGAAATAATACAGGACAAATGAATAAGAAAAACCATGAAACTCCTACGAATCCATGAAGAAAAACTCGCCCAAAATTATGAAGGTGAAATTCCCGGAATCTCTTAACATGAAGGGTAGGCTATCGTTCCTGAGAAAGCCACTGCGATATGAAAACATGAGCTGAAATATTATGTTCTTCCTAAATATTCTAAAAGACACAAAAAGAGAGTGTGATTAAACTTCTTTCTCATTTTTCTTAACGCTGCGAATTTCCAGGCATAATGTAAGGTTTTCATTCAAATGGCCATCTTATTATTTACTAATTATTTGGTTCATAAACGTGCCATTAAAAGTCCCTACAAGTGATTTTAAAAGCTTCTAGTTTTGTTAATAAATGGAAAAGAACAACACAAATTAGTCAACAAGAAAGAGAGAAGCAATAGAGAAATGCTTCGAAATGGAATGTAAATTTCTAGCATGAGTGAGGTAAGGGAGATCTCATTTCAGAAAGCATAAGTTTGGAAAGAAATATATAAAGAGACGATGCCATTTTTGTCGAAAATAGAGACTTAAAGTAGTGTTCCATTTTTAAATATAAACAAGATTGTTACTGCTAGTAAAAACAGACGGGAATTATTATTTTTGCCAATGCACAGATGTAGTGTATTGCACTCAACAATATTCAATTAATTTTATTTCACAGTATTACCGGTAACTATTTCACGAACATGTGTTTTCAGGGCCCTGCAAAATAGGAATGCAAAATGCCTGTATACTTTTTTAGGATCGCTTTGGGAAGAAAGGTTTTTTGTATAAATGGGTTCCTCTAAACAATCGCCAAGTTATATAAACTCGATTAGTTTTTACATAATTCAGCATGTGATTGTGAATTAGTAATACCAGCATTTGTCGTAAAAGTAATAACAGTAGTAATTATTGATGTTGTGTGTAGAATTATCAATATTCTTCTTTCGCCCTAATATGGAAA
>NC_051386.1:52974727-52977227 GCF_015228065.2 Penaeus monodon | reverse complement strand
AAAAGGTCCTTATTCGTGTGCTTTCTTGTTCTTCCCTCTGTTGTTTGACTTACAAGTCGGACTTAAAATCGTCACATATATTTTCCTTCAACTTCCCCTCGTGACTATATTATATTCCTCTTTCATAATCAAATCACACGATCAGCCAACACCGTGATATATATAAAGGATCAACCCAATTCACCAGCATCTTTCAGACACAGGATCGACCAACTTACTGTGATCATTTTTAGACAGGTGATTAACCAAGTTACCTTCACCATACAGATACAGAATATACTAACTTCCTATCATCACCCACATGAAGGATCAACCAAATTCACCTTTACAGATGATCAATCAATTTACTATCACCATTCAGACACCGGATCAACCAATTTCAGATATAGGTTCAACCAATTTATCTTCATCCCTCAAATGCAGAATTTCTAAACTTTCCATCGCCGTTTAAATACAAGATCAATCAAATTCACCTTTGTAGAGGATCAGCCAATATACAGTCACCATCCAAATACAGGTTCAGCCAATTTATCTTCATCATTCGAATACAGAACCTCTAAACTTCCCATCACCATTTAAATACAGGATCTCTAGACTTACCGTCATCATTCGAACAGGTGAGGACAGGTTGCGTGGCTTCCTGAAAGGGTCCTGCCACTCCGTTCTCCACTGGCATCATTCCCGAGTTCCCGAGGTGCCACGCGACGCGGGCTCGGCTGGGCGGCACTGTAAGGAATCGGGTTTTGATTAGTTAGTTTGGAGAGTTCCTAGTTTTGTTGCGACGGGTTGATTCTCGGTGGTGGTGGTTTGTTGAGGTGAATGTATGTATGTGATTTGTTATTTAAATGCGTTTGTCTGTGATGAGGTATATCATGCTAGTCTGTTTTTTTTTACCAGACTATATCTTTGTCGGTTTGGCTTTCTGCCTGTCTGTCTCTGTCTGTCTGTTTGTCTCTATCTGTTTATTTGTTTGTCTGTCTGTCAGGCAGTCTCTCTCTCTCTCTCTCTCTCTCTCTCTCTCTCTCTCTCTCTCTCTCTCTCTCTCTCTCTCTCTCTCTCTCTGTGCTTTTGTGTGTCAGCCATAGCCATAAAAAGCGATATATCTGTTCATTATGTTGAGACATCACTCTACTACAACAGACTTATGATAACTTCAGCAGGCTTATACAACAGAGACCCGGCTCTATAGAGTATTCCTCGAAACTGTGTTAGAAATATCATCAAAGGTAGGTGTAAAAATACTGATTATTTTAATGGAGAGGAGTTCATAATAAAATCACAAATTGGAAAAATAGTAGGTAAATAAGTAAACATCTGAAAGCGATCAACCACATATTTCCAGTCCTGTCGAAATTATATCAAGAATCATTAGTATTGCAACTTACACTACATTCCCCTTTCTATTCCATGTACAGGAAAAAAAGGGGTACTCATCCATTAGAATTCAATTGCATTTTATGACTCTGTTACTCTTATGAAACCAGTCATTAATTAAAGGTGTGTAACACCCGTTAAGAATTTAAGGCTTAAAGTTTCGTTCAGTAAATGTTTAAGATTATCATAAACCTGAGACAAATAAGGGAGAGCAAAAAAACCTAGAAATGGATCTTGTCAGGGGCTGGGCAAGGCAAGCGAAAAAACATGATTAATCACCTCTCGGAAAGATGGCCGCTTCTGCTCGAACTTTTGACGAAATAATAAAAGATTCTTTGTCTTGGAAATTTATATATGTATTTGCCTAAAGTTTATAGAGCTTGGAGCAAAATAATCGGACATAAAGATGAAAATCGAGCTAGAAATAGCTGTCAAAGATCTGGCCAAAGAGACTTTTGAAAACCGTAGCGTCTTTGCTCCATATCTCATTAAAATATATCAAGTAAGTATCTTTACCTAGCACTCTGTGTCTATTCATTACGTTCAGCCTTTCATTTTATTTACTTTGAATCTGTTTGTTCCTAGGTTGTTGGTTTCTCGTTCATAAGGAAAGGAGAGGATTTTTTCTTTCTTTCTTTTTTTCTGAGCAATATTAAATCTACATACTTGATAAAAAGGGCAAATAAAAAGAGTGAATTCGAAAACGATCGTTTATCAAAATTTTCATTGTACATTTGTGGGAGCGGAGGCTCTTTCTAGAACATTCTTATTACAGTACGTAGAACAATTTAACGTTAATCTCTAAAGTATGCGGAGTAGCCACCTGTAGAGCTGATCCAATTTGCAACTTGTACGATTCATTACCACCAAGTTGCGATGTACTTGTGCTTAACTTGGGGTATGGTAGAGTGCTTTTACCCATTCTCTCTCTTTTTCTCCTCCGCCTCTCTCTGACTCTCTCCGCTTCTTTTCTTTTTCTCTCTCACTCACTCCTCACACATCACCACTACTCCTCACTCACTCACCACTCACACACTTCACTCACTCTCACTCACTCTCTCACTCACACACTCACTCACTCACTCACTCACTCACTCACTCACTCACTCACTCACTCACTCACTCA
>NC_051386.1:52958470-52959627 GCF_015228065.2 Penaeus monodon | reverse complement strand
CTGTTGATTTTGAATTCAAGATGCTCTTCTCATCATATTATCAATGTTATGATTACCATAATTATAATCATCAACTTATTACCATACATATTACCCTATAACTCCTCTGTATCAACATCATTTTACACCTTGGTTCATTTCGTACAAAAATCTCATACTAAACGACCACTCTCTTTCATTTCTCTTCGCAGTTACGACCACCGCGAACTGCAAGCTGGACGACCCAAGCAGACCAAGCCGGATGCCAACACGACCTTAGCCAGAAGAACGACCTTCAGGGCTGACACGTCTCCTGCTGCTCTGCTGATCGAGAGGGTTGATGCTGACGACGGGGGAATTTATCGCTGTAGGGTAGATTACCTACTTTCCCCGACGCAGAACAAGAAGGTTAATCTGACTGTTATTGGTAAGTCTGACGGTAATGGATTTTTTTTTGTTTTAAGTCTTTATATTTATTTCTTATTTTCATTTTTTAAGGGTTGAGAGGAAAGAGATATTACTTAAAGGAAAATCAAGGAAGATGCTTCTCCTTAAATGTTGTGGGAGAAAATTTACCCTAATTAAGAAATGAGGGAGTGATTGTTTTCAACGCAAAGGGATAGGGTCAAGGAAATTTTACCCAAGAGAAAGGGAAAAAAAACGACGAATTTACCTTAGGTAATAGGAGGGAAGATAGTTTACCCTGAGGACAGGGCGAAAATAGACTAGAGACAAGATAATTTGCCGACAATAACTAGATGGAAAGTTATAAATGCCTAATTGGTTAATCAAAGGTATAAAAATCATAAATCTAGTCTAACAAAATTACGGAAATGCGTAGCTAGTAACATCCCCACAGGTCTGACGACATAGTAACTTTGAAGTAATGTATATGCGCGGCCCTCGCACACGATATCATCTGCCGCCATGCTAACATATTCAGTGTTCAATAGCAGTAAAAACTGTACTCGTAAATGATGTTCTGATAATGAAAACGAGCTGGGTCATGCTGGAAACTTTTTCATTGTAATTCTAGTGGAAACGTAATTACAAAATGATAATGAATTCTTTGTTTTTTGTTTCCTGGAAATTTGCAAATTAATTGGAATCGATGACAATGGCATGAGAGACACCAAACAAGGAATGTCTGTCATTCACGGCAAAATGAATGCTCTCCT
>NC_051386.1:52950658-52953370 GCF_015228065.2 Penaeus monodon | reverse complement strand
CCCCCCCCCCCTTTTTTTTTTTTTTTTTCTTTTTTCTTTTTCTTTTTCTTTCCTCCCCCCCCCCCCCCCCCCCCCCCCCCCCCCCCTCTTTTTTTCCTTCTCTCCCCCTTTCTCTCTCTTTCTCTCTCTCTCTCTCTTCTCTCTCTCTCCCCCTTCTCCTCTCTTCTCCTTCCCTTCTTTCTCTCTCTCCCCCCCTTTCCCCCCCCCACACAAACCCAAAAATCACACACACCACACAACCCCACCCCGCACACCACACCCACACACCCCCCACACACACAAACCCACACATTTATTTTGTTGTGTGTGTGCGCATATATATATAAAATTTTATATAAAATTATATTTTAAATTTATAAAAATTTATATATTATATATTATATTATATAAAATGTTTTTGTGTGTGTGTTTGTGTGGTGTGTTTGTGTGTCTGTGGTGGTGTGTGTGTGTGTGTGTTTGTATACATAATATATATATAATATTAATTTATAATTATTTATTATATTAATATAATCATACACCCAACATACATCCCCACCACCAATCAACACAACAATACACAACACACACACACACACACATAATATATATATTATATATTTTAAAAATTATATATATATATATATATTAAAATATAAAATATAATACATATATAATATTTAATTATATTATATATATATATAATATATTATTATTTATATTTTTTTTTTATTATATATATCCATATATTTAAAAAATATATATTTATAATATATATATATATTATATTATTATATATATTTATTTTTATTTATTACAGATGGTAATAGATAGATAGTGGGGATAGATAGAAAAAGATAGATAGATAGATGGGATTTTTTACATATATAATCAATATTTATAATATAATTATAATAAAAATTTTAATTATATTTTTATTTATTTTTTTTGTGTGTGTGTGCGTATTATATAAAAACTAAACAAACTGAAACGGGCTTTGTAACACAAATTTTGACAAAATTATCTCGTTATTGCAACAAAAAATATTAAATACGCAAAACCCTTTTTTATGAAAAAGAGGTTTTTAAAAATTGATCAAAGGCCTGATTTTTGGGGGGACGGCCAGCTGGGAGTGGGGGCTCAATGGGGCCTTACCGACCTTTGCATTGCTACTCCGGGAAAATTCGTTTTTTTGTCGTCTTCTGCCGTACCTATTTATCTATTTTATATTAATTTTAATTTGTCTACACAATTTTTGTTTATTTTTTGCCTTCAAAATTTATAATTTGTTTTTATGTAAAACAAAATGTAATGCATAATATTTTTTTACATGTAAGATAATTTTTTTTATTTATATTATATAAAATATATATATATTATATAATATATATATATAATGTAATAATATATAATATAATTTAATATATTATTAAATATATATATATATTATATTATTTTTTAATGGCGTGTTATACCCCCCCCTTGAGGGGCCGGCTGGCCAGGGTTGAGCATCGGACCCCCAAACTGTCACACGGCAATCGATTTGGGGGTTCAGAGGGCCCGGGTTCCTTTGGGGGAAAGAAATTTACCTTGAAAAAAACCCCACTTGGGGGGAAGCCCCAGCCCAAGTCATTGCTTTTCCTTTAACCCGGAAAAATAAAAATGATTACCTAAAAAAAAAAAAATTTTAAAGGAATGACCCTTTCCCAGATATAAGATAATAAATATAAAACTACATTAATATCTGCGTGCCCCAAACCCCGGTCAAACATAATACCTAAAAAAAAAAAAAATCTTTTAAGGTATGGGCCCAAAGTTTTTAATAAAAAAAAAATCAAATCACATTTAGTTTTATTTTAAAAATGCCATTTATTTTAAAAATTTAAATATTAATGTATATCATATAAAATAATATAATTACTATTATTTTTAAAATATTTTTATTATTAATATTTATATTTTTTTGTTTTATTTTTTTTTGTTTTTTTTTGTTTTTTTTTTTTTTTTTTTATTTTTTTTTTATTTTTTATTTTTTTTTTTTGTGTTTTGTGTGGTGTGTGTGTTTGGTTTGTTTTTGGGGTGGTGGTTGTTTTGGGTTTTGGGGTTGGTGTTTTTAGTCTTTTGTTTGTGTGTTTGTATGGTGTGGGTTTTGTGTTTATTGGGTGTCACAAAAAAAAAGGCTATATTGATAAAAGTTTTGCATGCGACTTTTTAATCCTTCTTCACATATCAGGATTCCCAGTTTTTCCAAAATTATAGGAAATTTGGCAGAAATTTCAAAAATTTAAGATAAAAGGATATGAACCCCAAATTAATAAAAGTTAAAAAATTTTATTTAATTTAAAATAATTGTTAATTTTTGGGTTATTTTATTTTTAATATATTTTTTTAAATTTTAAAAATTATTAAATTCCCCTTTATTAAATTAAATTTTGTTTTTGTGTTTTTTTTTTTGGGTTGGTGCTTTTGTTTGTTTTTAAAACATAATTTTAATATAATATAAAATATATATATATATTTTTTTTATTTATATTATATATAATATAACAAAAAAACACAACAAAAAAAAAATAAAAAAAAAAAAAAATTAATAATATATATATTTTTATTAAAATAATATATATTTGGGTTTTTGTTTTTTTTTTTTTTTTTTTTTTTTTTGTTTTTTTTGTTGGTTGTTTTAAACTACAATATATAAAAAAAATAAAAAAAAAAAAAAAAAAACACACACAC
>NC_051386.1:52943158-52948158 GCF_015228065.2 Penaeus monodon | reverse complement strand
TGGGCAGGGGCCAAATGATCAATAATTTCAGCTAATTCCATTTTGACTTATTTTGTTGGCTGGCTCATTTGAACTTACTGTAACACGCTGTTGTAATTTCATATGAGCATTTTGAGAGTATTGTGAGGTTCATATTGATTCGATTGATAGAACAGTTCAGTCGATTTTTTTTTTAGTTAGGATGCGTGATAATCAGCATGGCAGCTGTCTAACATACGACACTTTTCGACAGAAAAAAAAATGTGGTTATACTAGCAGTTTGTTGTCAAAGGCCATGTTGTCAACAATAATTCCTTGATTTTATGGCCGGCAATTATTTTCTTGCCTTTGGTCTCGTTCATTATTTATCTCTCGTCCTCTTCTGAAACATTTACCCGCCCCGGGGAAATCCCTTTTTGCCCTCGGGGGCCCCCTTTTTTTTTTTTTTTTGGCGGGGGTTTTTTTGTGTGTGTGTTTGTTTGTGTGGTGTTTTTTTTGGTGTTTTTTTGTGTGTGTGTGTGTTTTGGTTGTGTGTGTGTGTGTGTGTGTTTGTTTTTATGTGTGTGTGTATGTGTGTGTTTGTATGTGTGTGTGTGAACGATAGATTAAGCCAATTTTTTCATTAATTTTCGCCTAGTTGGGGTCATATGACTTTCGCCTCTATAGAACAGTATCTAGAGAAGAAGCGTCGTGAATCTTACCCAAGTGACCTTTTTTATGTGAGTTATAGACCCTCAAAAATGAGTTATCGACACCAGCGGATCTAAAAAATAAAAGAAATAATGATATTTGGTGTCAAAGGCACTATCATACGAAACTACTGTTGGCATGATATCAATGAAGCGGTTTTGGGTTTCCGTACACAGGAATAGAGTTCTGCGTTCAACACGAAAGGATTTCTCATTTTTTAAATTCTTTATAAGCATCCTATACCCCTGACCACATAGTAGTAAATCAAAATAAAGAAAAAAAATCATAATAAAACAAAGCAAGAACCCTAAAACAAGGAAAAAGCGACCAATCGTACCTTTGCATTTATCATGTTTCTGCGTCAGCGGGAAAAGGGAAGGACGCCAGAATATTGTATTGCCTGAAAAAAAGCTCCTGTTTGATTACGCTCCTTCCATATTCTTATCACAAGGGTTTTTTCTTCTCTCTCTTTTCTTAAGTTTCTTTTCGTCTTCATATATAATGATTTTCTTCCAGGATTTCCCTTCATATATATATATTATAATATATATATATATATATATATTATATATATTTAAATTTTAAATAAAAACACCACACAAACACACCACACACACACACACACACCACACACAACACCACCCACACACACACACACACACCCCCCACACATAATATTAAAATAATATATTAATATATTATATATATATATATATATATTTTTTTTTTGTTTTTTTTTTTTTTTTTTTTTAAAAAAAAAAAAAAAAAAAAAAAAAAAAAATATATATTATAAATATATTTATTAAATATATATATATATAATATAAATAATTTTTTTGGGGTTGGGTTTGTTTTTGGGGTGGGGGGGTTGTTTTATAAAATATAAATAATAAAAATTTTTTTTTAAACAAACAAACCCCCCCCCCCACCAAACAAAAAATTTAAAAATTTTTAAAATTTTTTTTTTTTTTTATTTTTTTTTTTTATTATATTTTTTTTATTTTTTAAAAAATTTTTTAAATTTAATATATTTAAAAAAAAAAAAAAAAAAATTTTTATAAAATAAAAAAAAATAAAAATTTTTTAAAAATTATTTTTAGGGAAAAAATTATTAAAATATATTAAATTATTTTTCCCCAAAAAACCCTTTTAAACCCAATATTTTTATTTTTTTATTTTTTATTTTTAAAAAATTTTTTTAAAATAAATTTTTTTGTATTATAATAAAAAAAAAAAAAGGTATTTAAAATTTTAAAAAACCCCCCCCAAAAAACCAAACCCCCCAAACCCCAACACCAAACCCCCCAAAAAAAAACCCCAAAAAAACCCCCCCCCCACACACACAAAAAACACCCCAAAAACCCACACAAAAAACACACACACACACAAAAAAAAAAAAAAAAAAAAAAAAAAACAAAAAAAAAAAAAAAAAAAAAAAAAAAATTTTTTTTTTTTTTTTTTTTTTTTTTTTTTTTTTTATTTTTTTTTTTTAAAAAAAAAAAAAAACCCAAAAAAAAAAAACAAACAACCCCAAAAACAAACAACCACACAAACCCAAAAAAAAAAAAAAGGGGGGGGGGGCCCCCCCCCAAACAAAAAAAAAAACCACACACAAACCCCCCAAAAAAACCCCCCCAAAAAACCCAAAAATAAATAATAAAAAAACAATAAAAATAATTCCGGGGGGGGGGGGGGGGGGGGGGGGGGGGGGGGAAAAAAAAAAAAAAAAAAAAATCAAAAAAAAAAAAGTAAAAAAAATTTTTTTTTTTTTTGGGGGTTTTTTTAAAAATTTTTTTTTTCCCCCCTTTGAAAAAAAATTTTTTTTTGAAAAATTTTTTTTTTTTTTTTTTTAAAGTATTTTTTTTTTTTCCAAAAAAAATTTTTTTTTTCTTTTTTTTCCAAAAAAAAAGGGGGGGGGGGGGGGGGGGGGGGGGGGGGGGTTTTTTTTTTTTTTTTTTTTTTTTTTTAAAACCCAAAAAAAAAAAAAAACCCAAAACCCCTGAAAACACCACCAAAAAAAAAAACATTTTTTTTTTTTTTTTTTATAAAAAAATAATATTTAAAATTTAAAATTTTTAAAAAATTTTTTTTTTAAAAATTTTTTGGGGGGTTTTTTTTTTTTTTTGGGGGGGGTGTTTTTTTAAATAAAAATATAAAAATAGAAAAAAAAAAAAAAAAAAAAAAAAAAAATAAGTTAAAATTTTAAAAAAAAGTGAAAAATTATTGGGTTTTTCTTTGGGGGGGGGTTTTTTTTTTTTTTTTTTTTGGGTTTTTTGGTATTTTTGTTTTTTTGGGAAAAAAAATTTAAAAAAAATATTTTTTTGGGTCCCCTTTTTTTAAAAAACTTTTTTGGGAGAAAAAAAACTTTTTTGATTGAGAGGTTTACCGCACATACTGCGTTTTGGGGCAGAAATATAATAATAATTTTTTTTTTTATTTTTTTTATATATTATATTTATATTTATAAATTATAAAATAAAAAAAACCCAACCAACCACCACAAACCAACCCTCAACACACAACATATTAAAATATATATGTTTTTTTTTGTTGTGGTGTGTGGTTTTTTGGTTTATTATAATTTGATAAATTTTTAATAATTTTAAATATATAATATTAATATAAATTATATATTTTACACACAATAAAAAAATAAAACACCATACACACCCCCACACCACACACCCACACACAACCACACACACACAAAATGAAAAAAAAAACGCGGGTGTGGGGGGTGGTGGGGTTTTTAAAAGCAAATTAAAAAAAAAAAAAATATTATAAAATAAAATTTTAAATGGTTTGTTGTGTTTTTTTTTTTTTTCAAAATGGTGTTTTTTAAATTAAAATTATTAATATTATAAAAAAAATATATTTTAAATACATATAATTAATATTAAAATTTATAAAAATTTAAAATATTTACATATTAAATATAAAAAATTTTTAAATGGATTTTTATTATTGTATGGGCTTCCCCAAAATCAAGGGAAAATGACCCCTGTTAACTGAAGAAAACGGTCCCAAATTGCTTTTATACACAAAACCCACCCCCAAACCCACACACCAACAAAAAAAAAAAAAAAAAAAAAAAAAAAAAAAAAAAATATATAATATATATAAAATATATATTTTATTTATTATATATAAAATATAATTAAAAAATTTATAAAATATTTACTCCAAAACCCACAACGCCAAATACTAAAACCTTATTGGAAGGGGAAAAATTTTTGTGTGCGTGTTTTTTTTGTTGTGGATTTAAAAAAGGGGATAATTTTAAAAATTTTTATATAAAAATAATAAATTGGGTTTGTGTGAACAATGAACCCCGGTGTTGTTTTATAATACATATTATTTTTAAAAATATAAAAATTATATATATATATATATATATTTTTTTTTTTTGTTTTTTTTTGTTATTTTTTAAAATATATATCATTATTATTAAAATTTTATATATTATATAATATATTATTATTTTATAATTTATATTTATAATATTTTATATATATATTTTTTTTTATATATAATATATAATGTATATAAAATATATATATTAATATATATATAATATTATAATTATATATTATATATATATTTATATATATAATATTATCATAATAAAATTAAAAATTAATATAATATTAATCTAAAATGTATTTTATAAATTAAATTTAAAATAAAATATTTATATAAAATTTTAATAATAATATATAAATATATATATATCTTTCTATTTTATCTATATTTTTATCGATTATTATTTTATTATTATTATTATCTATAATTATATATTTTTAATATATATAATTTTATATTAATATATATATATAAAAATTAATAAATTTCCGAAATATATACAAATTAAATGGTTTTTGCTTTTTTAAAAAAAAAAAAAAAAAAAAAAAAAAAAAAAAAAATATTATTTTATATATATTATTATATATATATTATTTTAATATATATTTTATATAATATATTATAAAAATTTATATATATTATAAAAAAATTTTTTTTGTGGTGTGTTTTATTTGTTGTTTATTATATATAATATATTTTATTAATATATATTATATATTTATTTTATATATAATATCATATATTGTTATTATTATATACAAAAAAAAAATATATATATATAATATTTTAAAAATATATATATATATATATATAATAATTATACATTTTTTTTTTAATATTTATTTATATATAATATATATTATATTATATATTATATAATATTTTATATTATATATCTTTTTTTTTTTTTTTTTGTTTTTTCTGTTGGGTTTTGTGTGGTGGGGGTGTTTTTTTTTGGGGGTTTTTTG
>NC_051386.1:52928134-52938058 GCF_015228065.2 Penaeus monodon | reverse complement strand
ATTTTTTAAAAATATAAAAATTTTTAAATTAATAAAATTTTAGGGGGTTTTTTTGGGGAAACAAAATTATTTTGTTTAAATAAAGAGAGAGATAATAAACATACATACACAATAGACTACACTACTTGAAGAACTAAACGTACAATATTAGGCCATGCATAACACCCACCCACCACATACAACACTATCCAACAGCAACAAACCCCGGACAGCAACTCACAATTAACCGTGAGCAAGCGCGAGTCCTGCACCGCCTGGTCTGGAAGTTTCTCGTTGGTCGCTTGGCAGATGAGCATCGCGCCGTCGTCCTGGGGCTGAGGCGTGAAGTGCAGGGTGGACATCGTCATGTTGCTGTCGTCCATGACCTGGGGGCGGGAGGAGGCCGCTGAGGGGAGTGTGGAGGAGGAGGAGGAGAGGGGGAGGGTGTGTGTTTTATATATATATATATATTATATATAATATATATATATATATATATATTTAAAATTTATATTATTTATATCTATAGCATGTGTGTGATGTGTGTGTTCATATACATATATTAGTTGTATATATATGTGTATATATATATGCATATATATATAATATATATATATATATAATATATATATATATATATCTATAATAATATATATTATAATTATAATATATTATATATACAATATCCCTTTTATACTATATATATATACTATATATATATATTATCAATATATATATATAATATCTATATATATATTATATATTTTATTATATGTTGTTGTGTGTGTGTGTGTGTGTGTGGTGTGTGGTGTGTGTGTGGGGGTGTGTGTGTGTGGTGTGTGTGTGTGTGCGCGTACGTGCCTCTTTCACACATTTCCCCATTTGCGTAGTGATTTTGGTTTCTCGGTCTGCGGTTGAGATGGTGACTACACAACCTGCTAGTCTGGATTAGAGACGTTTCTAGAGCAGACTAATCTCAAGTTAATTTGATCCAAATAATTATAGTGGAACCTAATGACATGGCTTGTCGTACGTCTAGAAGCACCTACAGAACCTGCCGTTTGGTGTGTAAACTTCAACTCAGTATTTGGAACTCTCGAGAAAAACTACTAGCAGAATATCATATCTGCGTTTGTTCATTGATATTCAGTCTTTATTTTCTTACTCCCATTGGTGGTGGGTGTGTTTTGTGGTGTGTGGTGTTGTGTGTGTGTGGGGGTGTGTGTGTGTGTGTGGGTGTGTGTGGGTGGGGTGTGGGGTGTACGTGGGGCGAGTGTGCTTCTGGGGTGTATTTTCATCTTAAAATCCCCCTTCTCCGTCTTTTTTTTTTTCTTTGCTCCTTTAGTCACTTACCTTTGTATGTGGGGGGCGAGAGCATGACCGATCCAGCCACCACACCACCGTGGGGGAGGCTGATCCCCAAAACTTTGCACTGCACTTCAGCTCTCTCTCCGCCCACACGGGAAGCACCTCATCCACCTCACACTCACGATGCCCACTGGGGGAAAAAATTTGGGAAATTTATGAAAGAAAAAAAAGAAAGAAAAAAAAAAAAAACTAAAACTCAATGCAAACTTCATAGACAATATTAGCCCAAGTTATGTGAGAAAGAAGTTGAGAGAGAAAAGAAAGAGAGAGGAGGAGAGGGGAGAGAGAGAGGGGAGGAGAGAGGAGAGAGAGAGAGAGAGAGGAGAGAGAGAGAGAGAAAGAGAGAGAACAGAGAGAGAGAGAGGACAGAGAGGAGAGAGAGAGAGAGAGAGAGAGACAGACAGCAGACAGACAGACAGTCAGACGGGACTAAACAAAACCAGAAAAGAAGAAAAAGAGGAACATGACAAACAAACAGAATAAACTAACGAGAAGATGCAGCGTCCATCCTTCCGACTCCTCCGCCCAATCTGTACAAGATCGTGTACTATGCAAGTACCTTCTAAGGAGGACTTGAGAGAAACAATTAGATCTTCGTGCAGCAAAGCGTCCGCAGTCGTGTGTTGTTTATGGCAAAGTAAGTTACACTGACTATAATTATGGCAACACACGATTACTGGACGGGACGAAAAACTGTACGAAAATTTAAATTTAAAGGATAATTGGGGGTATTCCCAGACTAGAGAGTGTGTGAGTGAAAGTGAGCGAGGAATGAAGGATGAAGTGAGAGTTAAAAGTGAGTAAATGTGTGAGTGGTAAATGAATTAGTGAGTGATGAGGGGAATGAGTGGTGAGTGAGTAAATGAGTGAGTGAGGGAGAGTGAGTCGGGGAGTGAGTGAGTGAGGGAGTGAGTGAGTGAGGGGGTAGGAGGAGTGGAGTGAGTGAGTGATGTGAGTGAGTGAGGGGAGTTGAGTGAGTGAGTGAGTAAGTAAGTGAGTGAGTGAGAGATAAACGGATAGAAACAGAAAGAGACAGAGAAAACGAATGTTGGGAGAAAATGCACATTATTTTAACAAAATATTTGCAACATATGGTGTTCATCATCAACAATCAAATCTATCAACATAACCACCATCACCCCCCCCCCCCCCGCCCTGTGACAATATCCAAAATGCGAGCTGGCGAAAATGCACTGAACTGGAAATGAAATAATGAAATATTAGAATAATTGTTTTTTACGGCCATACAATTACATTGCATTTGCATATCATAATACAATTGATGATGACGAGGCCACAAATAACCTGAGCTACTGAGATGATCTTTTTTTTTTAATAATTCTTATATAAAAGAAAAATGATAAGCAAGGTCTATTAAATAATTTATAAATTAGATATCAATTGATTATGAATAGAATGAAAAGCATAATTAATGACTAAATAAAACAACAATGAATGATAAACGAGATAAGAGGAAAATTTTTACATGACATAATTGAAAAATATAAAGGATACTGGCAAAATAAAAAAGAAACGGTATAATTCAATAATTATTTAAAACAATGATAGAGACTAGAAAATTGCCCAAAAAAAAATAAAACAAATACAGACAAGGAGCGAGAAAGGGGATTAGTGAGAAAGGGGGAGAAAGGGGACAAAAAAGATAGATTAGAAAAAAATCTAAATACTAAAGTTAATTGCCAACAGCTGAGCTTCATTTTGAAAAACTGTCAGGGGTAAAAGCACACTTAATTATTGAACCTAAAAAATATAATAAAATAAAATAGGAAAGTAACCAAAAATTTTGAAGCTAATACCCACATTTAAAAACAAAAAAAGATAATTATCCCTTGTGTCATTTATATGCTGTCAAACTTTTAAATCTTTTTTCATCGTATTTTTCAATCTTTCTTAAAATTTGCAAGAAAATACTAAATGTAAAAAACACACAATGCACGTAAGACACTAACAAACAAAGATCTCCTTATGCAATAGCGCTCTTGTGATAACGGTGTTACGAATCAAGAAATAAATAGAACAGTGATCATATAAAATCATTAATCACACTAGTAAAGCACGTATATAGTTGATAATAATGAAAAGTGATTTGTTACTACTATTACTGGGTACTACCACAATTACTACTATTACTGCTACTACTGTTACTACCAGAACCACTACTACTAGTAGTAGTGCTGTTACTACTACTACTACCACTACTACTGCCACTGCTACTGCTGCTGCTACTACTACAAACCAAAACTATTGTATAGACCTACTACTGTGCTGCTATTTCTCAAAATTACTATTTTTGCTGCTGCTAGTACTACTAGTATTACCAATACTTTTATAATAATACTTTTTAATAATGCTGCTCCTGCTGCTACAACCGGGAATGATGCTGATATTTCTACAAAAAATACTACTATAACTATTACTAATACTACTTCTACCCATTACTACTGCCAATATCGGGTGTAATAACGGTAGTAAAGAAAAAAAGTAGCAATGATAATGGTGATAATAACAGTGATAACAATAATAAAAATACTAATGGTAATAGTAATATAATAATGATAAAATAATAATGATAAAAATAATGATAATATATGTAATAATAATAATAATAATAATAATAATAATAATAATAACAATAATAAATTAAAATAAATAAAATATAAGATAAGATAATGATATGATGATATAATAATAAAATAATAATAAATAATAATAATAAAAATAATAATAATAAAAAACATTATAATAATAAAGACAATTATATTATTATTATTATGATTTTTTATAATGATGTGATGATAGATGATGATGATGGTGATGATGATGTGATGATGATGATGATGATGAGGATGATGATGATGATGATGATGATGATGATGATGTGATGATGATGATATAATAATAAATTTAAAAATAATAATAATAATAATAATAATAAAATTATCTCATTATTTTATTGTTTTATCATTATTATTTTATTTTTTCATTTTTTATTTTTATTTTAATTATTAATTGTTATTAAATATTATTATTATTGTTTTTATTATACTCTTATTATTTTTATTATTTTTTATTATTATTATTATTATATTAATTATTATTTTATTATTTTTATTATTATTTTATCTTTTATTATTTTATCTATACTTATTTTACTATTATTAAATTTTATTTTATTACATTATGAAATTTTAATTAGTAGAATATTTACTGCTACAATGAAACTGTAAAGTGTTTATGATGAGGATGAGGATGACAAAGATGATTGGATGAGATGTATGATGATGAGAGGATGATGATGATTAGATGATGAGAATAGATATGATGATGATGATAATAGCAGCAATAAAAAAATTTACACTAATTTTTTATGTAATGAAAAGATAATGATTTTTTACAAAAATAGGAAAAAAATAAAAAAACAATTTTTGTTCGACATCTTGAATAATTCCGTAACAAATGCTGTAAAAAGCATAGTTTACGAACCCTTTTCCTTCTTTCGAATTTGACTGTTCGTTAAATGTTAAATTATACCCTTCTTTTAAAAATTCCCGCTAAAAATTTAACCCTTTTTTTGAACCTGACCCCCTGGGGAATGGGTTGCTATGTTCAAAAAAGGGACTTTATCTAACATTTTCGCAATAAGCTTTATCGACCCCAAAAATTTTTTACAAGTAAACTGCTGATACAATTTAAGTAAAAATGACAAAAACCTTTAAATATCGTATTTGCACTTTGAAATAGAAGGTGTTCTTTGGTTTTGCAGGATCTGGGGAAATTTTCCAGTTAGGTACACGTGTATTGATTGTTTTTTTGTTTGGGGCTAAGGATTGGGGGGGACGGGGTGGTTTTTGGTTTTATGTTGTGTGTGTGTGTGTGTTGGGGGTGTGTGTTGTGTGTGTGTGGTGTTTGTGTGTGTGTGTGTGTGGTGTGTGTGTGTGTGTGTCTGTGTGGGTGCTGCTTTCTGCGTGCGTTTGTTGGTGTTTTGTGGGGTGTGTGTGTGTGTGTGTGTGTTGGGGGGGGCGTAGGGGTCGGGCGTGCTTTTGTGTGGTGTGGGTGTGGTGTGTGTGTAGTGTGTGGTGTGGGGTTTTGTGTGGGTGGTGGGGGTTTGAAAGATGGCGAGTGGTGGTGGTGGGGAGTGTGTGTGAGTGGTTTTTGTGTGTGTGTGTGTGTGTGTGTGTGTGGTGTGGTGTGGTGTGTGTGTGTTTGGGGTTTTTTGGGGTGTGTTTTTTTGTGAAAGTAATTGGAGTTTTTTATCTACCCCTTTTTCACGAAATTTTGAGAATTTTGTACTATGGGCCTGTTGGTTAAATTACCTTTGCTAAAAAACATTAGTATACATTCCTTTTATACATGACAAAAATCAAATGATTTTATAAAAAAAATTTAAAAAAAAGGCAGAAAAACTAAATGTCATTGCTATGTGATTGAGTCGTTTTTGGCTGATCTTTTTGGTGTTCGTTGCATGCAATGGACGCCGCCCAAGTCACCCCGGGGCAAGGAAACCCATCTAAGCCATTCCGCCTACTCCTTTCCCCCATCCCCAAAAGGGTCGTCAAGGGCCTTATCTCCCTCATACCCCACAAAATCGGGGGGCCGCCTAGGTCACGCGAGAAAAAGGTCCTTATTTTGAAAAATCTTAGAAAAAAAGGGAAAAACCATATAATTAAATGGTTTGTTTAAAGGGGAAATATTAATATAATTATATATATATATAATATTATATAATATATAAAATTTTATATATATATATATAAATATATACAATATGTCCTGCGGTTTGTTTGTTTTTCTTTTGTAGTAAAACAACCTCGTAGCGGTCAGTCATTATTAAAAATCAAAAATAATACAAAACGTTATCATTGGGGTCCACGGGGGAAACCCGGGAATTGATAATTTTTCATTGCTCCTGTAGACCCCAAAAAATTAAAATAAATTATTTGGGATGTTTAATTCCATTCATTACCACTCTGGGAAATTCGCGTTTGGGAGGAAATTTTGTTGCAGTATGACTATTCGTACTACGACTCACATACACATACCACCCACACCCACAACCCACCCACACCCAAAACACACCCAACACCAACCACACACACCCCAAAACCCCAAAACCCCACCCCTCCACACACACACCACAATAATTATATATTATATTATATTATTTAAAATATATAAAATAAAATAAAATATATAATTACAATATATATATAAATAATACACACACACACCACACCACACACCCAAAAACCCCACACACAACACAATAATATATAATACTATTATAAAATTATTTATATATATTATATAATATATTATTATTAAATATTAATAAATTTATTATATTATATATTATTATTATATAATATAATTTTTATTTATATATGCATGCTGTTGTGTGATGTGTGTGGGTGTGTGTGTTTTGTGTGGTTTGGTGTTGTGTGTTGGTGTGTGGTGTGTTGTGTGCTGTGCTGTGGGTGTGTCTGTGTGTTGTGGTGTGTGTGGTTGTGGTGGGGTGTGTGTGCTGTTTGCCCTTTAGAGTGTGTATTTATAAGAGGCAGAAAGGCGGTGAAAAAACACGCACACACTCCGGTACGAATGCCAGACACACAGCCGCCGCACGCCCTACTTACACGGGGACGCACGCACACAACAAAAGTAAAATTTATTGATATAAATAAAAAAATAAAATTATTATACTATATATAATATATATTTATATTAAAAATTTTATCATTAATTTTTATTATTATATAATAATTTAATATGAAATGCAAAAAATCAAAGCCGATTGATACGATAAATATCATTTCCCCCTTTACCGGCCTCGAAACCCAGGTCCTCCGAGTGTGGTGGTGTGTGTGTGTGGTGTGGGGGTGTGTGTGTTGTGTGTGTGTGTGTGTGTGGGGGTATATATTTTAAAAAATATATATGTTTTTTTATATATAATATATAATATATATATATTATATTTTATATATATATATATATATATGTATATTATATAATTATATATATATATTATATAATATATATTTTCATATATATATACATATTTTATATATATATAATATGGGTATATGTGTATACACGCCCCACACACACACACACCACACACACACCACACCCACCCACACACATACATATATGTATAAAAATTATATCTATATATATATTTATATATATATTATTAATACTATATATCTACATATATATATTTTATATAATATGTAATATTTTATATATTATATATTATTATATATATATTTTATATATATATATACACATCTGTGTGTGTGTATGTTGTGTGTGGCATGTATATATGTATATATATATACATACATACATACACATACATATATGTGTATGTATATATTTATATATTTGTGTGCGTGTGCGTGTGTGTGTGTGTGTGGTGGGGTGTGTGTGTGTGTGGGGTGTGTGTGTGTGTGCGTGTGTGTGTGCGTGTGCGTGGGCTTTTGTGGGTGTGTGTGTGCGTGTGTGTTGGGTGTGTGTGTTTTGTGTGTGTGTGTGTGGGGTGTGTGTGGGGTGTGTGTGTGTGTGTGTGTGTGCGTGTGGGTGTGGGTATGTGTGTGATGTATATATGTATGTTGTATATTAAAATATATATATTATATATATATATATATTATATAAATAAATATATATATTTATATATATATATATTATTATATATATATATTATAATGATATTATTTAAAATATATATGTATATATATATATATATATATATATATATATAGCATACAGTTCGATCCTTCCTAAACTTTTTATCTAAATTTAAAGTCGTTTTAACCCTTTGCGCCTTACACAAAATTTTCGTTGATGCTTTTAACTTTAAACTTTAAAATTATAAAAATTTTTAAACCCAAAACGGTAGCATTTCAAATAAATATATATACAATTTCCATATTTACTCTAACCCATGGGGTTCACCAGAGTTTTTTTAAATTTTCATTATTTTTTAAGCAAATAATGCATAATAAATTTTTGTAAGAAAAAAAAGAAAGAAAAAGAAAAAAAAGACTCCCAAAGGGGTTTTGTTTTGATTTTTATTTTTTGGTAAAAGTTAATTTGGAATGAAAAATGCGATTAAACCCATTTGCCAAGGCTCTATTGAAAAAAAAATAAAAAGAGTTAATGTATAAAGATAATAATAAATAGACACACTCCCCACCACCAAACACACACCAAACCCACCACACACACACAAATGCACCCCACACACACAACACCACACCCAAAAACCCCAAAACCACACACACACACACACACTTGTGGGATATATATATTATATAAAATATAATATATTTATATATTTTATATATTAAATTATAATTAAATTTTTATGTGTGTGTGTGTGTGTTTGTGTGTGGGTTGTTGTGTGTGTTTTTTTGTGTGTGGTGTGTTTTGTGTGTGTGTGTTGTGTGTTATATAATATTATACAATATAGTGTGTATATATATATATTTATATATATAATTTTATTACTAATATAAATTTTACAATATCTAAATTGTTTTGTAAAGTAATATATAAATATTCTATATTTTTAAATTTTATATTTTTTATATATATATATATTATTTTACTATTTTATAAATAATTTTTTATATATATATATTAATTAAAATATTAAAATTTTATTATATAAACATGGTTTTTATTTTTATTATATTATAATAATTTTAAAAATTATAATATATATTTAAAATTTATATATTATCTTATACCTCTATTTAAAATTATTAATTATATATTTATATATTTATATTATTATATTATTTAATATATACCAATATTTTTTATATATATAATATATTTAACCCCACACACACACACACACAAACACACACACACACACCCCCACACACACACACCACACACCACACACACCCCCAAACCCAAAAAAAAAAATATATAATAATTATAAAATTTTATTATATATTAATAAATATATATATATATTTAAATTTCCATATGTGTGTGTGTGTTGTTGTGTGTGTGGGGTTGTTGTGTGGTGGGGTGGGGGTGCATGTGTGTGTGTGTGTGTGTGGTGTGTGTGGGTTTTTTGCGTGTGGGGTGAGTGTTCATATCTTATTATTATCATTACTCTTTTTACTCTGTTTTTTTATCATTTTTTTTTCAAAAGAGCCTTGGCAAAACGGTGATGCATTTTCTTCCAAATTAAACGTTACTCAAAAAATAAAACTAAACAAAAATCCTTGGGACGTCGTTTTTTCTTTTTTTCTTTCTTTCTTTCGAAATTTTTATGCTTATTTGCTTTAAAAATAAATTTACAATTTCCCAAAAAAATCTGTGAATCCCTGGGGGTAGAGCATCAATATTGGGGTTGAATATCTATTAGCTTGAAAAAGCTACCCCTTTGGGATATAAATTTATAAATTTAAAATTTTTAAATTAAAGCACTCAACTGAAAATATGTAGTGTTTAAGGTCTGCAAAATGGTTAAAACACGTTAAGTTAGTGAAAGATTAGGGGAGGATCGAACTGCTATGTTTAAAAATAAAAATTTTA
>NC_051386.1:52900724-52903224 GCF_015228065.2 Penaeus monodon | reverse complement strand
TCACGATTGCGACATTAATTTTCTGCATTTTGGCAATAACAAGGAAGCTCCAGAATGACCTCCATGACAGAGGGTTTGGCACGGTGCCATCCATGGCACTTTTCTCTTATCTCGCTCTCCATCCTCCTCCTCTTCTTCCTTCTCTCCCACATCTTTGCCTTTTTGAAATCATCGTTTTCTTCCTTATTTGTGAGATTGGTCATTGTATTGTATTGTTATCATTATCATATTAACTGTATCAGAATTATCATATTCCTGATACTATTTACTATTATTATTATTACTAATAGCAGGATCCGTGAAAATTCAACAGAACAAAAATTATCATAATAACGATAATAATAATAATAGTAGTAGTAGTAGTAGTAGTAGTAGTAGTAGTAGTAGTAGTAGTAGTAGTAGTAGTAGTAGTAGTAGTAGTAGTAGTAGTAATGATAATAATAATAATAATAATAATGATAATAGTAATAATGATAGTAATAATAATAATGATAATAATAATAATAATGATGATGATGATGATGATGACGATGATGATGATGATGATGATGATGATGTTGATGATGATAATGATGATGATGATGATGATGATGATGAGAATAATAATGGTAATAATGATAATAATAATAACAATAATGGTAATAATGATAATAATAATACCAATAATGGTAATAATGACAATAATAATAACAATAATGGTAATAATGATAATAATAATAACAATAATGGTAATAATGATAATAATAATAACAATAATGGTAATAATGAAAATAATAATAATAACAATAATATTAAAACTAATAATAAAAACACAAAAGAAGTACTCCTCGCTCTCCCTCTTTCGGCCTCAATCTACCTCTGGCCTCCCCTTTTCCTTCTCCTTTCTCTTTCTCTATTTCCTTCTCTCTTTCCCTTTCCCTCTCTTCCTTAAATTCATTCATCCCTTTCCGATTTTCGCCCTACATCTTCCCCTTCCCTCTTCCCTCAACATCCTCCCTCACTTCCTTCGCTCCCTTATTTACTTCCCTCTCTCTTGCATCTCTCCCTTTTTCTTTAAGCCCATTCTCCATTCCTCCTATTCCTTTCACTTCTCCCTCGCCATGTCCCTTTCCTCTTTACGTCGCCTTCACCCTCCTTTTCACATTATCACTAACTTGATCATTATCATCATCATCAATTTTATGATATTACTATATATAAGGTTATTAGTATTATCGTTATCATCACGATCGTTATTAGTTGTGGTATCATTGTTACCACCATCATCAAAATGTGTAAATTATTTCCATTATTATACTTACTGCTTCTTACCCTTTCACTGTAATTATTAGTGATATACCATCACTGCTATTGTTATTGTTATCATCAACCCATTATCATTACTAACAGAACTTAATGTCAATAGCAGCAAAATTACAAAAGGTAATGGTAGTAATAATGATGATAGTAAAAAAAAGCAGAAAAAGGTGTCATTTGCTGATATCATCTTTATGAAAATATTTATTTCATAATCATTATTATGAAATCATAATCATCACTTGCATCATTCTAACTATAAGGCCAATTAAGTAACTTTTCCCTACGTTATAATACTCAAGTACATCTCTGATCATCAGAAAGTCTAGCTCCATAACGTATTCAAAGAACAGACTCATTCATCATCAGCACCATACGCAATCATACCTTACAGTTGACACATATAAAGTTCTCAGTATTTCCTACAGGGCGAGTGAGAGAGAAAACCTATTCGGTAGAGTACGATAACCTATCCTTTACAGCCATGATGAAAAGTGGTTCTTCATGAATCTCCTCTGTTCTCTGACTCCTGAATGGCACTACGAGTTCCTGCTGCAGTAAAATACGAAATGCTCGTTCCTCCCACGTCCTGTAGAGGATAGCTAGTAGTAATTTCTAGTTGCTATTAAATCTTGATAACGATGTGAGGGCTTGTAAAATAGAGAGATACGATAAATTCCGTTGTACAGTTATGTGTCTATTAGAAAGTGATTCTCGAGTGAGGTTCACTGGTGGAAAAGATCCCCTTCAAAAGATGACATATGATACGGCTTTGAGTGATACATGGCGGGAGGAGGAATATATATATATATATATATATATATATATATATATATATATATATATATATATATATATATATATATATATCTGTGTGTTGTGTTGTGTGTGTGTCGTAGACACTCGAATGTTTAGTCATCATCACGCAAACAACACGAGGGCGAAGCGGATGCCCTATGAACGGGCGAAACAAACAAGACGAGACGCTAAATATAGAATATCATCGCGAGGATTCGAAGCTGATCCCATACAAAAAAAAAATCATGGCCAACAGGACAACACACAAATGAAAAAAAAAAAATGCCCTGTGACTCAAGTTGGCGAAGGGTGACACCACGTGATGGACTAACTAAAGCAAAAAAGAAATCACGAGTGCGAAACAAGCAGTTCCAATCGATTGCAATATAAATTATAGAGTACCAGT
>NC_051386.1:52855724-52858224 GCF_015228065.2 Penaeus monodon | reverse complement strand
GTTTCTTTTCGATCTCTCTGTGGAAGCGCTATACATATCCAGGTATAAAGAAAAAAAAATCACAGAAAAGCAAGGAAACGAGGAATTATTATCTGGTCTGATGGGTTCAGTTTTTGTTTTGCTTATTTAACTTTGTGATGTTAACGGGGGTGCAAACGGTGAATAATCTATGATATTAGAAGAACATTCTGTAAAAGGAAACATCTGAAAAGACATTTCGACTTCCCTTGGCTAATGAAGGACCATCCCCTTCACTTGAACTACAGTTTAGGTGCCTTTTTACTACTAGTGAGATTAAGTGCGAAGCCCTCTTGTAACCAGCAACCGCACACCCGACCTCGCTGGAGCCTGCGTCAGCCCTCGTGACCCAAATACAAGCAGTCTAAATGAGACGATACCCCTCGCCCCGCCTCTGACGTAATCTGTGGAGCTCATTCTGTTTGCGAATTCCTTTTGAAAACTTGCCCTGATCCCTCCAACCGCCGCCCTGAGTCGGCCTGATCCAACGGACGACCCCGCTGGAAAGACGCCACCTGTTGGCACAAAGGGTCGGCTACATTAGCAAGAATAACTCTTCTGTGGCCTTCTCGTTTCTCACACTTCTCGCGCTGGAGCCTGAAGCTGAATGCCTGGCCTCCATCTTTTTCTTCCCTCACGACTCACGGTCTGTGTTTATTGTATTCGCGTTTATATAGAGTTGTATTCATTGAGAGCGAAAAAAAGAATGTGGTTTTAGGGGATGGGCTTGATGAATGACATTACGTTGGCAATACACTTAGCGATGCAGTCACTTTATCTAATAGCGTCCAAAACACAAACTAAAGATAACTTGCGCCAGTGAATAAAATAATAATAATAATAATAATAATAATAATAATAATAATAATAATAATAATAATAATAATAATAATAATAATAACAAATATCCTCCATAACGAAAAATGATTGATTGGAAAACTCGGCGGTATTACCTTTTTTGAAGCGGTACTAGTTATTTTTTAATACCGTGATTATGGCGCTACTAAAGCTATTAATACAATAACAAAGAAAGGAAAAGACTGAAAGAGGGAGAAGCGGAATGAGTGGGGTGTGAGAGAGAGATCAGAGACAGACAGACAGACAGATATAGAGTGAGAGTATAAGTGAAAGAGATTTGGATTGGGCAACTAGAGAGGGAGCGGGGAAACAATATGAGAGAGAGAGAGAGAGAGAGAGAGAGAGAGAGAGAGAGAGAGAGAGAGAGAGAGAGAGAGAGAGAGAGAGAGAGAGAGAGAGAGAGAGAGAGAGAGAAGAGACAGAGAGAGAGAGAGAAGAGAGAGACAGAGAAAGAAAGAAAGACAGAAGGAGAGACGAATAGAGAGACGGACAGACAGACAGACAGACAGAAAGACAAACGAACAGACAGACAGAAAAAAGAGAGACCGTGAAAAAAAGGAAAGGCAAACACAAAGAGAGAAAGAAAATGATAGAAAGAGATTAAAAAAACAGAAACAGAAGCATTATGTGTAACTGAACTAAATAGCAGAGAGAGATGCGCAGATAAACATGAAAATTATATGCAGAGATAAAGGCGATACGAAACACCTATTAACAAATAAAAAAAAAACACACACAAAAAGAAAAGAGAGCAAACAGTCGTCAGTAATGAGCTCATGGACAGAGAGTAGGCCAGACGCGTCAAAAGAAAGCTGAAAGCACCCAGCGAATGAGGAAGCAGTGTTTTCCGGTGACACTTACCGTCAGGAAGAACCAGCACATTATTTCCGGGGTCTGTAATGAGGGAAATGGTGCATTAATTAGCGTGTATTTGCTATTTCATTCAAAAGGCATCAACGCGTGTGCTTATGGGTGTGCATACGGATGTGTACAATAGGTTGTATATATTTGGATACGCTAAAACACATACACATACACACACATACACGCACGCGTGCAGACACACACACAACACAAACACACCACCACACCACACCACACACAACACACTTACACGCACACACACACACACACACACACACACACACACACACACACACACACACACACACACACACACACACAAACAAACGCACACACACACACACACACACACTCCTCTCTCTCTCCTCTCTCTCTCTCTCTCCTCTCTCTCCTCTCTCTCTCTCTTTCCCTCTCTCTCTCTCTCTCTCTCTCCCCCCCCCTCTCTCTCTCTTCTCTTCCTCCTCCTCTCTCTCTCTCCTCCTCTCTCTCTTCTCTCTCCTCCCCCTCCTCTCTCTCTCTCTCTCTCTCTCTCTTCTTCTCTCTCCCTTACTCGGTCGCTCGTTTTCACTTTCTTCCTCTCTCTCTCTCTTTATCTGCAAAAGTTTGTTCGGAAACCCAATGAAGCTTTTTATTGTTTGCAGCTGGTCCCTTTAATATCAACAAATCATTTTTAGTGCAACGAATGTTTTCGAGTTCTGGGCTTAAACTTTGTGTTTTTAATTGTGAAATGTGTGTAAAATATATAAATATATATTCGTGT
>NC_051386.1:52843224-52845724 GCF_015228065.2 Penaeus monodon | reverse complement strand
GAATAACGAAGTCACTGGACTCGAAACCCGTACATCCTCCGGTTCCCTGGGAATGGAGAGAGGCTTTGGGCACAGCTTCAGAATTCTGCGGACTCCATCGGCAATTGTGTTTGCAAATTTCATTAGTTTCAGTAACGCTTCAGCATCCGAAAGCGCGCGGGGCCTTTCTTCCCCGAATATTGAGTGGGAAGGAAATATATTGTTATTGATTATGTTGATGAGCTTCGAGTAGTTGGACGCAGTGTGGTTATTCCTTTCTTTCTGTTATGCCGCATTTGTGTTCTTTCGTTTTGCATTTAATTGTCTTTTATTTAAAATCATTGCGCGTTTTGGGGCTGTGGCAGATTACAGTTATTTTTTGTTATCGCTATCTTTATTTTTTCATATCATTATCATTAGTCGTATAATCCTTATAATGGACATCATTAATTTCATTATCACCGTTATTACCATTGCAGTTGTTGCTTTCACCATTATCATAATTATTATTTTTATTTATTTATTATATTAAAAATTATATTATATCATCATCATTATCATTATTAACATCTTAATCAAGATTGTTCTTATTGGAATTATTTTTTTTACTATTATTTTTTACTACTACTACTGTTGATATCATCGTCATCATCATCACCATCACCATCACCATTATAATCTTCATCACCGTCATTATTATTGCTATCATTATTATCATGATTTCAATATCATCATTATTATTATTTTACAATAATTGCCATCACCGTCACCAAAACATTGCTGTTATAATTACCTTTTTTTTATTATCATTATCATCATTATCATTATCATACTTATCATTGTTCTTACTATTATCATCTTTATTACTATAGCTGTTATTATCGATACAACTATGGTTCATTAACATCATAACAAAATATTGAAAATTCGAATAGGGAAAAACAGCACCTTCAAAAAAAAAAAAAAAAAAAAAAAAAACGAAACAAACAAAAACGAAAGAATACACAACACAGCATTGGGCACATCAGTAACTTTCCCAATACGAAAATACTAGAAAGAAGTAACGTTATAACTCTGGATTCATCATCAGTTTGCGCCGAAAGTTGTCACAAAGAACGAGATCCGCCAAGTTTCGAACGGACAAGGTATTGCTTCGAAACATCGAAAAGTACGGAGTCTTGTCGTCTTATTCGCACAAGATGCCTCGAGCACATTACCACTGAGTACTGAGACTCTGACTCTGACTCTCTCTCTCTCTCTCTCTCTCTCTCTCTCTCTCTCCCCTCTCTCTCTCACTCTCTCTCTCTCTCTCTCTCTCTCTCTCTCTCTCTCTCTCTCTCTCTCTCTCTCTCTCTCTCTCTCTCTTTCTCTTTCTTTCTCTCTTGTTTTGCGTACAAGTGTAGTGAAAAAGGTAGGCTATCGGAAGAAGAAGGAAAACATTCAGTGGCATTATAAATATAAGTATCTGTTTACTTAGCCGTTACAAAAAGAGATACATTCACATAGAGAGACAAACGACCACAGGGCACGCACAGAGTAAAAGATACAAACAAAGAATAGACAACATTCACCCCCCCCCCTCCCCAGATTTCCCGAAGAACGTACTTCTTTCTTTAATTATCTCCTTTACCTTTTCCCTCTTTCTCCCCCTTTTCTCTATTTTTTTTCTACTGGACAGTGAGAAAACCAATTCATCCAGCAACGGCAACTTTACAGACAATGTCTTAATGGTTTCGAGGAAGCAATTTACCTGATCCAACTTTAACTAACTCAAGTGCAAAGTCCATCTAATGAAGCTGGAATTTTCATTTAATTATCCGTGGGGGAAATGCTGTGCGCCCTGTAGATTGATTCGTCGGCGTCTCACTTGTTGTAATTAATATGTAAAAAATAAGCTGGGGTTTGTGGGGGATTGAAGATAGCAATGGTCATGATTATAAGGTTCATTATAAGGGGCGTCAGTTATTATTGTGATCATTTTTGCTATTAAGGATATTTATAATAATGATCATTGTAGAATTGATGTCGGCGATAGTAGGGATATCAGTATACATTATTAAAAGTTGTTATTACCACCACCATCATCGTCAATATACCGTTATCATCATCGGCATCAATAATTCTTTTATCATAAACGTTATCATCACTTTTTAGCATTACATTTATTTTCATTTTCAATATCTATAATGAAATCGATTTTTTTTTTATTGCAACCGTTGTCACTATCGCCATCCTTTACACTTATTATCATTACACAAATATTAATAGACAAATAAATGAATTTAATAAATCAGTTGAACACAGAAAACCTTGTTCCTACTAAAGCCTGACTGCCTTCCGAGATCCAAAAGCCGAAATTGGTTTCAGTAAGAGGCAGCTTGCAGTGTCGGCTTAGACCAGCAAGGCGGAAGACACAACGCATCCTGTGTAACACCATACAACTGACACGCTAGCAAACCGAGGAGGTGCTTCAACTGCATGCTGGCAGTGTCGTTAACATTGATTTTGCTTTTTTATTATT
>NC_051386.1:52825724-52828224 GCF_015228065.2 Penaeus monodon | reverse complement strand
GTTGTTGTTTTTGTTGTTGTTGTTTTTGTTGTCGCTGCTGTTTCTGCTGCTACTACGCTGTTGTTATTACTGTTGTTCCTTTTGCTTTTGTTGTTGTTGTTATTGTTGTTGTTGCTTTGCTCTTGTTATCATTTCTATTGTTTTCTTCTTATTGTTATTGCTACTTCTTATCGTTATTGTTATACCATCGTAATTTTGTAATTATATGTTTTTGATCGTTAGAATTGTTAGGATTAGAAACTTCATTAGCATACACGCGTTAAAATCATTATCATCAACGTGATTTCTATGGCTTGCCGTATAATCATCAAGTTGTAACAGTAGCAGAATCATGTTTTTTTATCGTTGAAATTATTGTTACTTATTAATCCCAATTTTGTTACTTATATTCTCATTATGATTATATTTTCTTTTTTTCATACCTATCATTACTATTATTTCTCTTTTTATCTTTATATAATCAATATATCAGTGTTATTGTCACGTGCAAATAGATATTATAATTATTTTTCTCAATGATATTCATTTCCATCGTTAACTCTTTCACTTGAGTAAAAAAAAAATCGGAAATTAATTTATGACTGAGTAATGAGCCACTAAATCATTAACCTTCTATATCGGTGCATATTTTCATCAAATGATATTATATGCAAATTAAAAACAATAAGGAAACAGCTGACGAAAAAAAAAAAAAAAAAAGATAATGGATTGCAGGGCCGACTAAATTAGATTCTAAATATTATATACATATTTTCTGTCCAGCGAGCGCAGTTTAGGTTCTCAATGGGAAGCACTTACATACAGGCGGAAATACGATGCATTATCCGTTAATGGAGAAATCATGTATATGTATTAAGTTTTGTTTACACCGAGTGCTGTTTATTTCAACCCTCCCCCCCCCCTACCCTCGTTTTTTTCAGCCTCCTCCTCCTCTTCTTCTTTTTATACGACACTTTTATAGCATTTCACCGAGAGACAAAGCATTTCATTAGTCATTTCGACGAAGTTTGTGTTTATTTTTACGATGCGACCCTTAGAGTGCTAAAGAAGATAGATATACCCATCCACAAAATTCAGAGCATGGGTACTTAGAGAGAGAGAGTACATTTTCTTTTCTCTGTTCTCTCTTTAAGGGATAAGAAAAAACAAACCAAAGCAAAGTAGAACAAAAAACAAATAAAAATAAATGAAAACGAGAGAAAAAAAAGAAAGAAAAAGAAAAAAAGAAACGAAAAAAATAAGATTAAAAGTGTCTGGGTTTTAACGTCGCAGCTTTTAACCCGTTTGGGAGATGTAAGGGCGTGAACCTATGCCATTTGCGTTGGCGAGGTGAAAAAGCGACTTTAATCTGCGGTCAAGTGCGCCCACTTTCGACCTTGATGACAGTCTGTAGCTCTTGATCCTCTAATGAGAAAACATTTTGTTTGAAGTCTATTGTCTTTTTATTGTTGTTTTTCAGCTAACAGCCACTTTGATATTTATTCAAAGGGAGGGCACAGTTCTGCTTCAAAACATTAATTAGAAGAACGCTGTACTCCTCAAATAATTTTCATTCGGTAATTATTTTGAGATGAATGTGGTAATCATACGATGGTAAAATCAAAAAGCGCCAATAGTGGTAAACTTCCTTTATAATGATAACAATAGTAATAATAAAAGGAGATATGGTAATAAAAATATTTATTTTCATATTGGTTATCACTGATAACGATTTTTTCGTCATCCCTATCATTATTTCAATTAGCATGATTATAAATGTACTTAATATCAATATATCATTATCTGCAGTTATTCTTAAATTCATCATTACCATCGTCACCATAATTATCACCAGCTTCACCTTGTTCATAAATTGTTTTCATGAAAATACTGAATAAATGGATGAGAATTAATAGCTTCACAATAAAAGAGATGTATTTAATTGTTTCCGAATATATCTTATATATTTCTGACGAAGATATATTCGAAACAGGTCAAATACATCTCATGTATTGTGAAGATATTCATTCTCAATCATACCTTTTCTACATTTGTCAGCATGACTATGGTTCATAAAATACTGTCAAACTAATCTTTAATAACACGACCGTTCTTTAGCCAAAGCCTCTAAGAAACTTCAAATTCTTCTCTTTCCAATAATCCATTATTGATCTATCGAATTCTGTTATCATGTCTAGTTTGCCCAGTACATACAGGTGCACACACAGACACTGATTGATATACCTACATTTTAATATCATTATTATCATCATCATCATCATCATCATCATCATCATCATTTTTATTATGTGCTTTTTATCTTTTTTGTGTGTGTGTGTGCGTGTTGTGTGTGTGTGTGTGTGTGTGGTGTGTGTGTGTGTGTGTGTGTGTGTGTGTGTGTGTGTTGTGTGTGTGTTTGTGTGTGTGTGTGTGTGTGTGTGTGTGTGTGTGTGTGTGTGTGTGTGTGTGTGTGTGTGTGTGTCTGTGTGTGTTGTGTGTGTGTGTGTGTGTTGTCTCACAA
>NC_051386.1:52818224-52820724 GCF_015228065.2 Penaeus monodon | reverse complement strand
TATATATATATATATATATATATATATATATATATATATATATATATATATAGTATATATATCTGTCTGTCTATCTATCAATCTATCTAGCCCTCTTATCTATCCATCTATCTATCTATCCCTCTCAATCAATCTATCTATCTATCTATCTATCTATCTATCTATCTATCTATCTATCTATCTATCTATCTATCTATCTATCTATCCCTCTCTCTCTTCCTCTATCTATCCATCTATCTATCCCTCTCTCTCTTACCTAAGAAGATGCCTTGAGCAAAAGTATCATGTTCCCGAATCTATAGAATTCCTCTTCTTCAAACCACCAGGCGGAGTAATGAAGTCCCTTTGATATGTGGTCTGAATACGTTGCTGCCAAAGCTAAGAAAATTCCCTTAACGTTCTCCTAGCTCGTCATCCAGATGTGATTAGTTGGCTAAAGGGGAGATGGTTAAAAAAGAAGGTAGGTGGTGTTGTGGGCACGCAAGGATTCAGGTATGATATGTCACACAAAAATGGGTTGATGGTATGAAGTCCTTCTGTTCGTCTGTGGTTATGTTTTTTGTTAGTTTGTTGGTTTGCCTGTCGGTTTGTTTGCTTGCTTGGCTGTTGGGATCTTGCCCGCCCGCCCTCCTGCCTGCTCGTCTGTCTCTTTCTGTTTGTAAGTACATATCTTTCATTTCCTCGTTTATTTTTCTTCCTCTTCCTCATATTCACCAGCTACATGTCCTCTATCTCCCTTTCTCTCTTTCTTCTTTGTCCCTCTCTTCCTACTCCGAACAGTATTCTTCCTCTTCCTCCTCCTCCTTTCCCTCATTTTCCCCTCACCCTTTCTCTCTCCTTTTTTACTCTTCTTTACTCTCTCCTCAGCATCATCAACACAGACCCTTCGCCATATATTCAGTGCTTTTCCACAAAACTAAATTAACGGATTCCTACTTTTTTTTTTTACCTAAAGTAATGTTTTTCCTAAGGGTAGGGGGAGGGGGAGGGGTGGGGAAGGCTGGAGTGGGCGTGAGGGTGGAGGCGGGGCCCCGGAGGTGGGGGTAAGGGTGTATGGTAGGAGTGGGGGTTGGGGGGTTGGAAGAGTTGGAGTAGGGGGTAAGTAGGTGTAGATTATGGAGTAGGGTGGGGGAGCGGGTGGGGGATGAGGTGCGGGGTTGGGTTGAGGATTGAAAGAGGGGTTAGGGGGGAAGGGGGAGGGGGGTAGAAGCTGTTATGAGCGAACCCAAGCCCGGCTGTTTGTGACTGTTTGTATAATTTGCTTACGTTGGAAACATATTTCCAGGATTTATAAGGAGTTACTTTTTGCAGTTTCATTTTCTTTTTCTTTTTCTTTTTTTTTTCATCTCCTAGCCCGGCTGTGATTCGGAGAGCACGGTTATTGCAGCCATAAACTCAGATGGAAGGAATTGCCCTTTTAAGCATATATTTTTTTATGATCTTTTGCAATTGGTAGTATATGATGTGTATATGGGAGCGCGCGTGCGAGAAAGAATATGTGTTTTCTTTGTCGTTGTTGGTAATGTTTTTGCTGTTCTTGCATCCATTCTATTGGTGTTATTGCTTTCGTTTATGTTGCTGTTCTTGTCGCTGATTTATTGATGTTGTTGTTTTTGTTCATGTTGTTATTATTGTTGTTGTCCTTGCCTTAATTTGCGTTCGTTGTTGTTTTTGTTGCTGCTGCTGTTCTTGTTATTGCTGTTGTTGTAGTTGTTCTCGCTGATGTTTCCGCCGTTGTCGTTCTTGTTTGCGCGTTGTTGTTGTTGATTACGTTTGTTCGAAGGCATGCAGTTGCTATACGAGTATGTATGCGAACACGCGCTTGTGTAATTTCGTTTCCAGTTCAATCCAGTGATATTATGAGTCTGATTCACACCTAATTCGACAAAGACGAATTTAATCGCTATCTGCCACCCAACGACTGAAACAGGATATAATCAAAAGGGTATATTATGTGCAAATTACTTTTAAAATCCCTTAATATCAACCGAGCCTAACATACCAATGCAGAACCCGTTCATTAGCCCTGTAAGATTACATTTAAATGCCATCAGTGCAGCAATTATTCCTTCACAGAAGCTGTATTTTACGCTATCACTTTAATCAGATAGGAACAAAATTTACGTGTATAAAAATAACGTAGTGAACAAACAAACTTTATATATTTTCCACTCACATTTTCGTAGTAATAAACGAAACTCACAAAGCCAAGTTATGAATGTTAATAGAAAGCGTACATTATCACCTTGTATACATTTTTTATAGTCTGAAACAATGACGAGATGAAAAAAAATATATAATGAAAAAACCTCCTTTTGAAAAATGAATGGGATGAACCACTGTCTGAAATGAACTCGGGTGTAATGAGGTGCATGTCACTCTTCCTGAGTTTGGTTGGTTAATTTGTCTTGTGCGAGTGGTTGTAATCTTGGTCGAGAGATAGAGGAATAACTTTGGTAATCAGGAGCTATGGAATCCATAATTCCTTTCGATTTACCGA
>NC_051386.1:52808224-52810724 GCF_015228065.2 Penaeus monodon | reverse complement strand
TATCTATATCAATCTATCTACCAATCAGTAAGCCCGTCAATCAATCTAAATCTACCTTTTTTTTACTAATATTTCTCATACAAAAAGGCAGAGGGAGATACAGAGTCTTCGTTGCTCACTAAAGGGAAAAAAAACTATAAATATCCTGTAGATCTGGGAGCTTCACAGAAATCCGGATCAATATAAAAGTGCAAGCTAAGACTCGTATGGCGAAGGGTATGGCATAAGAGGAGCTGCCCGGTGTGTACCGATTGGCTTATTATAGGCGCCCTTATAATCGGCAATTTGGCACGGGGAGGGGGAGGTGTGTGTGTGTGTGTGTGTGTGTGTTGTGTGTGTGTGTGTTGTGTGTGTGTTTGTGTGTGTGTGTGTGTGTGTGTGTGTGTGTTGTGTGTGTGTGTGTGTGTGTGTGTGTGTGTGTGTGTGTGTGTGTGTGTGTGTGTGTATCTGCCCGTTTGTGTGTGCTTATCCATTTATGCATTTATTTATTTATATATACTGTTAATTTCTTCATATTTATTTTATTAATTAATTCATCTATTTATCCAAATATCTTTTTAATGTTTGAAGGTGACAAAACTATCTATCTGTCTGTCTATCTATCTCTATCTCTATCTCTGTCTCACTCTCTCTCTATCTGTCTATCTATCTCTCTCTCTCTCTCTCTCTCTCTCTCTCTCTCTCTCTCTCTCTCTCTCTCTCTCTCTCTCTCTCCTCTCCTAAGTTTCACTTAACTCCAACATAAACATATGGCGACGAAAATGCCATGATTATACCGATTATGGCAACAGTACAACCTGCTATAGTAGTTAATGGCCGGAGATCAGGGTAATTATCGGGAACATAATTACATCTAGTGGGTGACTTGTCATACTAAATATCCCCGGAGGAAATTAATTACCAGGGTCATTAACCGTCGCCGGTGTTATGCAATGCTATGATCAGATTTATGGGGCGAAGCATGCCAGGCAAAACTTATTGCCGGGAGGAGAGCTCACGACTGGGAGATATTTCGAGGAAAAGAAACAGGATATGCAATCTATACTAAATTTTTAAAAATAAATTAAAGTAATAATACGCATTATAGTTAGAATTTTTTTTTTTTTTTTAATTCTTCTTAGAAAATACTTTATTATATTTTTCAGCCGTTTCTGTAAGGTATCTGGCGAATCTTTTTTTTCTATAAAAGAATAATTGTAGAAATGCTTAGAAATCAAATTTCTAACAAAATCAATCACTGGAGTTATGAAATATCGCAAATCCATATACAAAATATAATTTCCTTGTTTGTCCCTCGTTTCACTAGCCAGACGAAACGACGAATAATTAACTAATTACACGGATCATCAACCTGCTGATGTTTAATGATGCTATATGATAAGATTTAGGGAGAGATAAAACTGAATGAAGGAATAAATAAATAGAAATGTGGGTTGAAAGCATTCCAGTCGTGGGCGGAAGGGTTCACAGCTGAGGTGTTTCTAGGTAAAGAAAAATGTGGGGGAAACTAAGACAAAATCTACAATGCGTTTAAGAACCATAACAAGTCTCTCCACGAAATCAAAAAATTTTCCCCGTTTTTGTGCGTATCTTTTTATTCCGATGACGTGAAGGAAAGGAAAGATGAAAAGAATCATAAGAAAAAAATAGAAAATGTTTCAGCGAATGGGGAAATAAAATTACCGTCGATATAAATGGTTCTCGGCTTGAGGCACGGTACGCGTATCCCAGGAAGGTACGCGAGAGGAATCCTCAGGGTACACGGCACTTGTGCAAGTACGGAACGTGACTCCGAAATGTTGCAAAAGACTAGATTGTTAAAGATCAAGGTATAGAGTGCAATGAAATGCTTACCTAATATCTCTCTCTAAAAAAAATATATATATTTTGTTAATTGTTAACAGATCTTTATGAAGAAGAAATAGATATAGTAGATTAAAGAAAAAAAATGTCTTCTTGTCAACAAAGTTATGATTTACCTGTGATTAATGTAATATCATTCACATCAGGCAAATTAAAGTTCTTATTTCCTCACGTTATACTTATTTTACTGTGGATATTCAGCTTCCAACGTACACAGTATGAAATTCGATTCTTATCCAACTTCATAAAATATTCACTACATAACGCATAACGAAAAATGTGTCAACAGCAAAAGCCAGGGACACATGTAATATATGGGTTCCTATGCAAGACCTGTGACCTCGAACGTCTGAGTGTGTGAGCAGCGACAATGCCTTCCGCCGTGGCTGTCTGCGAGACGTGCAGCGCCCTTGAAATTCCTTCGTTTTCATCTGCGGGGCCGTTTTTATTCGAAGATTCCATTCGCAGACAGGGGACGGCGGTGCTTTGTGAATGCGAGCTCTACAATGTACGCGTTTATGTACAGTACATCATATCATATCATATGATTGCATACACACACACACACACACACACACACACACACACACACACATATATATATATATATATATATATATATATATATATATATATA
>NC_051386.1:52785724-52793224 GCF_015228065.2 Penaeus monodon | reverse complement strand
TGTGCATAATAACTGTAGGTGAAAAAAAATTAACCACACAAGTGCTCTTAGATAACAACTTCAAAGTTGCCTTAAATAACTAGAATCGTATTTTCACAAAAAAAAAAAAAATAATAATAATAATAATGAACCTTTACATGCCTAAAGCACACAACACTAAATGTCTTTATCTACACATTTTTGGAGAAAAAATCTAATTAAAACGTGTAGATATTCCTTTATCTAATTACATAATTAACGCCCTTTTGTACAGTTGGCAGACCATAACAATATATATATATATATATATATATATATATATATATATATATATATATATATATATATATATGGGAATACAAATGCAAATTTTATAAAAGAGGTTTTGTTCAACCTTAGCACGCAGATCATAACAGGATTTGATATCGGATCAGGAATATCATATGAACAAAAAATCAGATATTCGATTATACATTTGATTATCCCAGTTATACACACCTAAAATCTAATTACCATCCATTAATTACATGCCCGGGTAATGAGTTAATAAATACAGTCCCACAAGGTAATCAACGGTTGAATTATCGGTTTCGTCCAGTTAATTTTGTTTCGATAACTGTTGTCTGGGTGTCTATCTGTCTGGTTTCTCTTTCAGGTAGATACCACTATAACAATAGACTTTTTGAGGTTTTGTCAAAACCATTAATTTTTAATATTAAAACATTCTGTTCGTGCATTTATCTTCTTTATTTTTAGTTTCATATTTTTTGTTTTATTTTTATTCATTCTCTTTATTATTATTATTATTATTATCATCATTATTATTATCATTATTATTATTATTATTATTATTATTTTATTATTATTATTATTATTATTATTATTATTATTATTATTATTATTATTATTCATCATTTTTATTGTTGTTGTTGTTGTTGTTGTTTTTAGAATATCACAGCAACAGTATGGTGATTCCTTTATAACGATAATAACCTAAGAGATGCTATAACCACTTACACCAAGCATTTATGAGTATATTTTCCACCTGCTAGGACATATAACAAACTGTCTCTCCTCTTTACTACCTGACTTAATTTGTTTGTTTGTTCCTTTTTCATTCTTTGGTAGACATAATCTAGAATGATTTTGTAAGTGAAAAATAAATAAGTAAATAGATAGATAAATAAAAATTCCGCTTCTCTAACGAACCAGTAATTTCTATTATCGGTGATTTAGCGAATAATTGTTTATTGTTGCCGTCAACAACTGTATTTTTATAATTTGCAATGATTTGCTATTGTAATCAATCATGAAAATGAAAATGCCTATCACACATTCCTATGAAATGTATTCAGCAAGATAATGAAATAAAACGAGCTAAATTGTTCAAAAAACATTTGTTGTCGCGAATCTTCACTTTTAAATATCAAATTATGGTCATGTATAACACCCATGGATATCAAATACGAATGTAATGATAGTGGTGAACGTAATTGCTGTATATACTGACGACCCTTAAAACATAGATGAATAAATGAAATTAATAATTAAAGAAAATGGTAAAGTTTAAAGAAATACAGGGGGAAAAAATGCTGTACCTCATAAACAACGTATTCAGAGTAGCCAGCAAAATCCTCACATAAAAAAAAGCAACCCCTCTATAAAACAGTAATTTTCCCACCTCCTAATATTACACAGCATCAACACGTCCCCTAAATTCTAATCTACTTGTCTCCCCTCTCTCCTTTGTTCTTTCCATTCGCTCCCCCCACGAAGATACAATTAAATTTCCAAATATTCGAATATTTACTTGATCTCTTGAATCTTCCCCGTTTGATCCTCCCTGGGCGTGCCTTCACGATTCCAATATCTGTGCACCGACAAATGGACACACTCATACACCAGCGCTGAGGACTTACTTCCTGCGTTCCATCATCTGCGCGAGACATGACGCTGCGAAATGAGAACGGATTGCAGCAGCAATGACTCATCATCAGCGTGCACATGGCTGCTGCAGCTTGAATGAGAAGGATAATTAATAAACACCGAGCGCCTTCTTCTCAGCCGGCAAAATGGGGTTGGCGCTGAAAGAGGATTTGGGGGGAATCTTCTTCGCACAAAGCCCGTCTCTGGTGGTCATTATGTAACGTGCAGACATACAGACATAAATGGCTACTTATATATAGACATATTTACGTTGGCACACACACACACACACACACACACACATAATAAAGAAGATAATAGACAATACACTAGAAACTATAATACACAACACACATATATATATATAATATATATAATAATAGATATATATATTATATATATACATATATATATATATATATATATATATATATATATATATATATATATATATATATATGAGGGAGAGAGAGAGAGAGTATGCACAGATAACTACAAATGCAGTTTGATATATGTGTGTTGCAAAGAGATATATAACTATATATATTTATTTTTTCTTTCTTTTTTTCATTTTCTTTTCTTTTCTTTTTTTCTTCTTTTTTTCTACCTGCTGACACATGAACACCAATTATCAGTAGGCTTAAAATCAGTACAAGAGTTGGCGTCACAAAAGTATCTTCCTGAACCAGATTACATCGATCCCGTATAGGAATGAGCCAAAACTACAGCAAAGGAAAAAGTAGATGCAACAGAAAGTAGGACTCCATCTTCAGCTCTGTTGCACGGATCATTCAATCTCTAACTGGGTCAACGCCGACGCTCGTTAGTGGCGAGAGTTCCAATTCGCTTTTGGACTTTTAAAAAGTATTGGAATTCAATCTTGCGAATGTCTTCTTTTTTATGAGATAGTCTCGTCTGCCTTTTCTTAGTCTGCCGCTTTCTCTTTCTTTCTTCTCTTTTCTTTTCGCTCTCTCTCTCTCTCTCTCTCTCTCTCTCTCTCTCTCTCTCTCTCTCTCTCTCTCTCTCTCTCTCTCTCTCTCTTCTCTCTCTCTCTCCTCTCTCTCCTCTCTCTCTTCTCTCTCTCTCTCTCTTCTCTCTCTCTCTCTCCTTCTCTCTCTTCTCTCTCTTTTCTCTCTCTCTCTCTCTCTCTCTCTCTCTCTCCTCCTTCTCCTCTCTTCTCTCTCTCTCTCTCCTTCTCTCTCTCTCTCTCTCTCCTCTCTCTCGCTCTCTCTCTCTCTCTCCCCTCTCCCTCTCTCTCTCTCTCTCCTCTCTTCTCTCTCTCTCTCTCTCTCTCTCTTCTCTCTCTCTCCCTCTCTTCTCTCTCTCTCTCTCTCTCTCTCTCTCTCTCTCTCTCTCTCTCTCTCTCTCTCTCTCTCTCTTCTCTCTCTCTCTCTCTCTCTCTCTCTCTCTTTCTCTCTCTCTCTTGCTATCTCTCTCTCTCTTTCTCTCTGTTTTCTCTTTCAATTTATCTTTCTTCTCTCTATTTTCTCTTTCTCTCTCTTTCTCTCTCGCTTTCTCTCCTATTTATCTCTCTTTCTTTTTCTTACACATATTCACAACAGACACTTAGAAAAAAAAGAAAAAAACAGAAAAAGAAAAAACTGTGCGTGTCGTGTGATGGTGTATGTATGTATATATATACATATATATATATATATATATATATATATATATATATATATATATATATATATATATATAGTGTGTGTGTGTGTGGTGTGTGTGTGTGTGGTTGTGTGTGTTGTGTGTGTGTGTGTGTGTGTGTGTGTTGTTGTGTGTGTGTGTGTGTGTGTGTGTGTGTGTGTGTGTGTGTGGTGTGTGTGTGTGTGTGTGGGTGCGTGTGGTGTGTGTGTGTGTGTGTGTGTGTGTGTGTGTGTGTGTGTGTGTGTGTGTGTGATTAGTGTGTGTGAGTTGTGTGTTTTATAGAATAATATATATATATATTTATATCATATGTATATATATATATATATATATATATATATATATATATATATATATATATATATATATATATATATATATATAAAAAAAGCACAAACCTCTTTCTTACGTCAATCAGTCCGTAAAGAGAGAATCATTACAGAGGCTACAGAACAGAGCAGTTAATCGAGGTTTCATTGGAGATATCATGAGGAAATAATTGTAAAGATGATGGAGAAATAATATAAACAAACGTGTTTTTAAATGAAACAGATACAAACAGTTATGTGAATTTAAAAAAAGTAAATAAACGAATATATATATATTTAGATATACATACATATATATACACACAAATATACACATATATAACTCATTAATACACATACAACACACACACAAACACACTCACACACACATACACACACACACACTCACACACACACACACAACACACACACACACATATATAATACACACAACACACACACGTGTGTGTGTGCGGGTGAGGGGACTACAGATACATTACTTTTATTTTAACTTTCTTTCCCTTTTGAATTGTTCTCCGGTCACGTTCACTGAGGTACGCAGGAGGATAGAAAGAGAGAGAGAGAGAGAGAGAGAGAGAGAGAGAGAGAGAGAGAGAGAGAGAGAGAGAGAGAGAGAGAGAGAGACAGACAAGACAGACAGACACAGACAGACAGACAAGCAAGCAGACTGCCAGAAAGAAAGAAAGACAGACAGACAGTGAAAAGCGAACATTATAGCCCAAGTTCCCAATTACAGCGATTGTCCGCGTTAACCCGAAGCCCAGGAATTTTAGCGGATATCCGAGAGCCGGAGCAGATGACAAGGTTATTACCCTTAAACGGAATGAGGACGAAAATTGGGACCTTTTGCTAACGGAGAGGACTTCTGAAGTTACCTCCAATCTCCGGGTGTTGTTGCAGACGAAGGATGTCCTCCGCGGGTCTCCGACGAAACTGGCTGGTCCTCGCGACGATAATGACGACGGATGGAGTATTGGGTGATGGCGAGGGGGAAGGGGAGGTGCGGGAGGGAGGAGGTCGAGGCTGTTGTTCAAAGGAGTCGAATCGTGTGTTGTTATTGGACTTCGATTTTATGGATTCCGTCTTTTGTTGTTGGAGTCTCTGTCTGTGGTCTGTGGTTTTCATGTCTCGTTCATCAACATGTCTTAGCATTGGGTTGCTTTAGTTATTAGACCCATGACGTGTACTTGTTCCTGAAGTCATGTCTTGTTGCTGGATTCACTCTTTGTAGTTGGTTTTCATATCATGTTAATCAGCTGAGATGACTGACTTTTTTCTGGAAGTTATATCTTATTAATGTCCTTAAATTCATAACTTGCTGTTTCTATGTTCATATCTTGTTATTGTCCCGACATTAAACTAACAGCTTGTTATAGGAGCCTTTGTTATCTGAGTCGTATCCATGCCATGTCTAAGAACTTATATCATTGACCTTAACATGAGTTTTCGACTCTCTCTGGGTGAATGACGCCGGAGGATCTCAAGTTGGGAAGTGAGTTCGGATGTCTGTGAAGTCAGATAGCTAACCGAGGTCTGGAAGAGTACGTGAGGTGGAAGTTTATGATAAATAAGAATTTCGTTGTCTGTGTCTTTGCGTGTTTGTATGGAGACCGAGAGAGAGATTAGCATACAGAGAGATAGATAGATAGGATGTTGTTTGTATGTGTGTGCGTCCTCGGTTGTTTGTTTGCGACTCACTCTCTGTCTCTGTCTGTCTGTCTCTCTCTCTCTCTCTCTCTCTCACTCTCTCTCTCTCTCTCTCTCTCTCTCTCTCTCTCTCTCTTCTCTCTCTCTCTCTCTCCTCTCTCTCTCTCTTCTCTCTCTCTCTCTCTCTCCCTCTCTCTCTCTCTCTCTCTTTTCTTCTCCTTCTCTCTCTTCTCTCTCTCTCTCTCTCTCTCTCTCTTGTTCTCATTCCCCCATCTCTCTCTCTCTCTCTCTCTCTCTCTCTCTCTCTCTCTCTCTCTCTCTCTCTATATATATATATATATATATATATATATATATATATATATATATATATATATATATTATATATTGGTCTTTCGCCCCCTCTCTTTCTTTCTCGGTGTTTGTTAGCAACTCCGCCCTCGCATTTCTATGTGTGTTTGTGCATAACCGCGCGTACGTGCCTTGCATGCTTTATACATATTTATCAATTATTTGCCTTTCCTTTTGGAGCTCATGCAGGCCCATAAACGCCACACTCTCCACAAGCAAGAAAGGAGAAAAGATTTTAGCTTTTTTTTCACGGGTCAAGAGCAAAGAGTAGGAAGGCGGGAGATATGGCTGTGTCAAGAAAATCCCTCTTGCCTTGAGAAGGACTAAACTGATGTGTGGAAGATAAGGCAGCCATGGCGACGGAAACGGACGATGATGAGGGCCAGTTTAGAAGCCGGGGGGAAAAAGGAAGGAAGAGGGAGGGAAAAGAATGAAGGGGAGAGGGAAAAAAAACTTCGACTTGTCCAAAGAATGAGAAACGGCGTGGGCAGCGAATTGTGAGGAAAATGCGAGAAGGAAATGAAATTGTAGGTTGGTTGGTTTAAAGGAAGAGAAAACGTAACAAAATGCTGAATGAAGAAAATGGAAATATGCTGAGAGGGATATTTGTAAATGATCATGACTGAAACGAACGAAAATGTTCGATTTAAATCAGGTTAATTAGTACGATATCAATCACAAAAAGGCAAAACGTTATGAAAAATGCAAAAATATAAAAAAAATAAAAAATAATATATAAAAAATAAAGAGAAAAGGAGAAAAATAGCACAACAGAAAAGAATAATAAAATCGCACACAAAAACACAAGAAAAGAAATAGATAATGAGACTCACAAAAAAAGATACATAAAAGAGAGGCAGACAAAAAAAAAACATAAAAACCACATCAGCACCGCTCCATTTCGTTTCTTTTTTTTCTTCTTCTTCTTCCCAGACTTCTTGCAAACGATACTGATAAATCACAGAGCGTGGTACGGACGGGGAAGATCTTATGAATACAGCAACGGCGACCGAGGATTGGCCAGCCCTCACCCTCCTTTCCCTAAGAAGATAGGAAAGTGTTCAATACCAGCGGCGCGTCCGGCAGCCAACTGACCGTGTCTTTCTGCGGAGTCCGAAAATGTCATGGCTCTTAAAGATGCATTTGGGATTCGAAGGCGGCCCATTAGAAAGCCCATTAGCCTCAGATATTCGCGTGAGTAATGGAATTTTTCGCTTTTTTCTTCTTCTTTTTCTTCTTTTTTATTACATAAGTTTTTTTTTTATTCTGTTGGTATCACTTAGTGATTCAGTGTTTTCCCCGCATATCTTTGTTTGATTTTTTTTTTTTGGCTGTTAATTTTCTCATTACAATTGGAAAACGTGACTTCGAAATGTTATTCTTGAGTATTTTATTCAGTTAGCTAAATGGATTATTAATGATACACTTATATGGAGAGGCAAATCATACACACACAACTTTTATTTTATTTTCTCCCTGATCTTTCTCTCTCTCCTTTCTCTGTCTCTCCTCTTTCTCTTTTTTGTCACTGACTCTCTCTGTCTGTCTGTTTATATATGTATATATATGTATATATATATATATATATATATATATATTTTTCGATCTATCCATCACTCTATCT
>NC_051386.1:52770724-52780724 GCF_015228065.2 Penaeus monodon | reverse complement strand
TTCATATCCCTCACCCTCGCTCTCCCTGCTCCCTTCTCTCTCCATCCGGTTCCTCTCCTCTACCGCTCCCTCTCCCCTTCTCTCTCCCTCTCGCTCCTTCTCACCCATCCCTTTCTCAGTCTTCTCTCTCGTCTCGACCGTCTCGCTCTCTCCTCATTCCTCCTCTCCCTCTCGCTCTTCTTCCTCCATCATCTCCTCTCACCCACGCTTCTCCTCTCTTGGCTCTCCTCTCTCCCCTCCTCCTCTCTACTCCCTCCATCCTTGGGTCTCCCTCGCCACCCAGCACCCCCCAGCAAAGCCCGTCTCCTCTCTCAGTCCCCACCTCAGTCAGTTCACGTCTGTTAGTAATTCTTTTCTTCGTCGTCGCAGCACGTCTCATCTGGTCGGTCGTCTCAGTTCAAGCAGGTCTAGCCCGCGCGACACCCCGTCACGATCGTTACTCTTCCTCGAATAGTCACTTAAGGTATGCTAGTCATTTCCTCTAAATACTCTCTCATACATCTCGGTCTTTTATTACTCTATTACTCATGGCTGGTTCTCACCAGATTCATAATTCTCACCCGCTGTACTCTTTCTTCTTGGGATCCTCCCAGAAATTCTCTACCCCGTTTCATCCTCCTGTTTACTGCGCGCTCTCGCTATTTGTCCGCTCGCTAGCTAATCCTCTCTCTCCCCTACTGGTCACAACACCTCCAGGTCGCCTTCCCCGTCCTCATCCTCCGACTCTCCGCTCTTCTTTCCATATCATCGGGAACGGCGTGTCTCTCGTCACCCACTGAACATGCCCCCCGCACAGCTCTCTGCCTCGCCGTACCCAAGGCTGCCTCTCCGCGCATTAACCGCCCGTAGCTCATCTAACCAGGGCCAGCTCTTCCATGCTCCCAGGTCAGCTCTGCACAACCCACAATTGGTCACGACCCCTCCCGTCCATTGCGCACCCAGACCTCGTCCAGCGGCCCCCACGCACAAGAATTCTCTCTTTCTCGTCTCTACCAGGTCTCATCCCTGTCTCTCCTCCTCTCAAACTCCTCTCTCGTCCGTCCGTCCTCTCGCTCCCCTTCCTCACCGGTTCTCAGCTCGTCTCTCTCGTCTCGTCGGCCGGTCTCTCTCAGGGTTAGCCGTTCGGAGTCGTTTACACATCTCTCGCTCTCAGACCCTCTCTCTTCTCGTCGTCTACGCTCAGGTCTACTCTCTCATCGAGTCTCGCCTTCACACTCTTCTCTCATCTCTTTCACTCTATCTCACTCTGTGGCACCTCACCCTCGTCTCATCTCTCCGGTCCCTCCCTCCCAGAACTTACAATTCACCCATCTAACCCGAAGCTCCCACATAGCGCACTCTGTCTCTCGCATAAGTTCCTCAGCCCAGCCCCACTTTCTCCTTTCTTTCGCATCTCTCATCATCATCCCTCACTCGTCCGCGACCTCGTCTCTCTCTCGCATCCGTATTAATCCTTTCCTCCTTTCTTCTCTCTTCTCTCCGATCTCTCTCCCTCCTCCTTCTTCTTCTCTTTCATCCTTCTCCTCCCTTTCCTTTCTCCTTCTCCTTCCCTCTCTCCTTCTCTTCCCTCTCTATCCGTCTCCCCTCTCGTTTCTTTTCCCTCTCGGTCAGACACTATTTCTTTTCTTCCTCCTTTCTCTCCTTTGGTCTCCCTCCTCCCTCTCCTCCCCCCTCTCTCTTTCTCTTTCCCTTTCTTTCTCTTTCTCCTCTCTCTTCTCTTTCTTCTTCCCTCCTCATTCTCTTTCCTCCCGATCATCTCTCTCTCTCCATCTCTCTCTCACCCTCTCGTTCTCTCTCCCTCCTCTCTCTCTCTCTCCCTCCATCCATCGTCTCTCCTCTCATCCGCTCTCTCCTCTCTCTCTTTCTATCTATCTATCTATCTATCTATTTATCTTTATCTTTATCTTTATCTTTATCTCTATCATTATCTCCATCTCCATCTCTATCTCTATCTCAATCCCTAACTCTCTCTCTCTCTCTCTCTTTCTCTCTCTCTCTCTCTCTCTCTCTCTCTCTCTCTCTCTCTCTCCTCTCCCCTCTCCTCCCTCCACTTCCCTCTCTCTCTCCTCACCTCTCTCTCTGGTCCTCTCTCTGTCTTCTCTCTCTATACATTAGTCTCCTACTCTCTAACTCTCTCTCCTCACTCATCATACTTCTGTGGTCCTTTCTTTCGCTCTCTCCTCTCCTGCCTTTCTTTGCTCATCTCGATCATCTGTTCCCTTTCCCTTCTCCTCTGGTCTCTCTCTCTCTCTCTCTCTCTCCGTCCCTCTCTCGGGGGCTAATCTATCTCATCTATCTTCACATTAATTTTTCATCCATCAATCTGTATCTGTATCTGTATCCTTCTCTATTCTACCCCACACCTCCTCTTTTCTATCCTCCGGGTCTCTTTCTCTTTTTCTTCTCACCTCTCTCCTCTCTATCTCTCGTCTCCCTCTCTTCCCTCTCGTCTCTTCCTCTCTGTCGCTCTCCTCCTCTCTTTCTCGCTCTCCCCCTCTCTCATCTCTCTTTCCCTCTCTCTCATCCATCTCTCATCTCTCTCTTTTTCTCTTTCTCTCTCTCTCCTCTCCGAATCTCTGCTCTCACCCTCATACTCTCTCCTCTCCTCTCTCTCGCTCCCTATCTTCCTCCTCACTCTCCCCAAGGCCTCTCTCAGTCTCCTCAATCTCCCTCTCTCTCTCTCTCTTCTCTCTCTCTCTCTCGTCGATCGCTCTCTCCCGGATTCTCCTCACTTCTCTCTTTCTTTTCTCCCTTCTTTTCTCCTCTCTTCTCTTTTTCCTCCTCGTCAATTTCGTCATTCCTCACTCTGCTTTTCTCCTCTTTTTCTTCTTTCATCTCATCTCTCTCTCATCTCTCAACCTCTCCTCTCAGTATCTCTCTTTCCCCTCCGCTCTCTCACAGACTCCGTCTCAATTCAGTCGGCTTCTCTCCTCGCACCTCCCTCCGCTCTCTCTCCATAACTCCTCTCCTCTCTCCTCAAACTATGTCGCAGTTCTTCTCTTCTCGTCAGCGTCCCTGTGGACATTTTATCCTCTGCCCCTCTCCTCTCTCTCTCTTCTCTCCTCTCTTCCCTCGGTCTCTCTCTCCTCGTCCTCTCTCTCTCCGTCTCTCTCCTCACCTCCCTCGTCCTACTCTTCTCTCCCTCTCTCCTCAGTCAGATCTCTCTTCTCTCTCCTGTCCTCTCTCTTTCAGCCGGAGCCCGGCGTACCGGCCCCTCGTAATTGCATTCAGGGCGCTCCTCGTCAGGGAGCTCCTGCCACAGGTCATCTTTCTGCCCTCTCTTCTCTCGTCTCCTCCTCCTCCTCTTTATTCCTCCATCTCTCTTCACCGTCCCTCTTCGCTCTCCTCCTCTCTCTCGATCACGTCCGACCTCTCCTCTCCCTCCCTACTCTCTTCCCTCTCTCGTTCTCCCTCTCTCCTCTCCTCTCATCTCTCGTCTCGTCCTTCTCATCTCTCTCACCATCGCTCATCGTCCCCTGTCATCTCTCTCACTTCTCCTAGTAGTCTCTCCACTCGGGAGGCCTGCATGGGAGACTCCCCTCGACACTCGTCTCAACCCGGTCGGCGAACATCCATCTCACTGTCGGGGCGATCTCCGGTTCGACCGCCTCCTCTCTGTGTGCGCTCTCAATCTCGTCCTCATATCATCTCTCTTGGTTCCTTTTTTCTCACTTCGTTCTCCCTCATCCCTCATCTCTCATCGCGTCCTCTCCTTCGCTCTCTCTCAGGCCAACCTCTCTCTTTCCCTCATTTTTTTCCTCCTCTCTCTCATCCCTCGTCCTTTCTCACTCCTCTCTCGCCCCCTTCTCCTCTTCTTTCATTTCTCCTCCGTCTCCTCTTCTGTTCCATCTCTCTCCCCTCGTCACAGTCTCTCTGGTGTCATCCTGTCTTCCACTCTTCCATCGGTCGTCTCGTCTCTCTCCTCTCTCTCTCTCTTCTCAATCCGGTCGTCTCCTCACCTCCTTCTCTCTCTCTTTCTCTCGGCTCTCATCTGCTCACTCCTTCTCTTTCATCTCTTCACTCAAGCTCAGAGCTCTCCTGCCGTCAAGTCGTCTCTCCTCATCTCAATTCCCGGTCTCTCTCTCACTCCTCTCGTTCATGAACTCTCGTCATGCGTCGTCTCCCTCATCTCTCCTCCTCTCTCTCTCCTCCTATCGGTTTCTCGATTCTCCATTCCGTCTTTCCCACCGTCTCCTCCTCTTCGCGTCCCCCTTCGTCTCTCCCTCTCGCTGTTATCGTCTCAAGTCGGCTCTAAGACATTCGTCTCTCTCTTCGTCACTCTCCTCCCTCATCCCTACGGACAAGATCCCTCCTCTTTCCTCCTCTCTGGCACTCTTGTCTTTATCTTTCCCTCCCCCCCCTCTCTCCGTGTTCTCGTCCTCGTCCACTCCCTCTCTCATCCTCTCTTCACTTCTCCCGCTCCCTCTCGTCCACTCCCCTCTCTCAATCCCCTCTGCGTCGATCTGATCTTCCTCTCTTCCCCTGCCCCTCGATCCGTCCCTCAGGTTTCACATCGTCTCTTTTCCACTCATCATCTCTTCTCTTCTTCTCCTCTCTTTCCTCTCCTCTCTCTCAACCCTCATCTCTCCTCGCCTCTCGTTCCCGTCCACCTTCTTCCCGTCCGGTCTCGTACAATCTCTCCCTTGATACTCTCTCACTCCTCCCTCCATCAGTTTCTCCTATCCATCCCTCACTCTGCGTCTCACTCTTTCCATCTCTCTCTCCTCGTTCCTACTTCGTGCCGGTCCAGCTCTCTCTAGCTCCTCCGTTCTTTCCGACTCCCCTGTCCGTCATCTCCGTCTCTCTCTCTCAAATCTCCCCTCTTCTCTCAATCGCCCCCTCTCGTCTCTCTCTCCTGGTCGTTCGCCCTCCCATCTCCTTTCTCTCCTGCTCGGTCTCTCTCTCTTGTCTCACGAAGCTGATCATCGAGAATTCATCCCGTCGAGGCTCGCTCTCTCTTTCCCACTCTCTCTCCTCTCTTTACTCTCCTCTCTCTCTTTACCTCCTCTTCCTCTCCATCTCCCCCTCGTCTCTTCCTCTCTCTCCTCATGTCATCCTTCTCTCGCACTTTCTCTCCGCTCTTTCCTCTCTATCCTCTCTATCTCTCCTCTCCTCTCTTCTCTCTCGTCCTCTTTTTCCTCTCTCGCTCTCTTTTCACATTTTTCGCTCTCCTCTCCCTCTCACATCTCTCTCCTCCCTCCTCCTCCTTCCTCTTGCTCTCGGTGTTCCTCTCCTCCTTCCCTCCTTCTCTCTCTCTCTCGTCTGCTTCTCTTCCTCATCTCTCTCTCAATCTCATCTCTCTCTCCTCAGTCCTCGCTCTCTCTTCCCTCTCACTTCTCAGAATCGTTCCCTCTCTCTTCTCCTTCTTCCCGAGTTCACGCTCTCTCTCCCTTCTCCTCATCCTCTTCTCTCTCACCTCTCCCTCTCCTCAACTACTCTGCCTCCCTCTCCTAGCAGTCCCCTCCGAAAGTCCTACTCCAATCGCGTCTCCCTCTCCATCTCACTCACTGTTGAATGAGGATATCTCTCTCTTCATCCTCTCCCTCTCTCTATTATCTATCTATCTCTATCTCTCTCCTCCTTCTCTGTCTCTCTTTTTTGGAGGCGAGAAGAAAAAAAATTCTCATTCCTGTCTTTCGCCTCTCATCTCTTCTCATCTCAACTTCCTCATCTCTCCTCTCCTCTCCTATCTCCTCGCCTCTGTCGTCCATCTCTCTCTATCTCCTCTCTTCTCTCTCTCATCTCTACTCTCTCTCCTCATTATCTCTCTCTCCATCATACATCTCTTTTTCACCTCTTTCTCCCTCTCTTTCACTCATCTCCTCTCCTGTCTCCTCTCCTCCTTCTCTCTCCTCTTCCTCTCTCTCATCGTCCCTCTCTCATCCCGTCAGTCGGTCTCATCTCTCTCTCTCTCTCATCTCCATCTCTCTCTCTCTCACTCTCTCTCTTTCTCTTCTTTCTTCTTCTCATCTCTCCTCTTTCTTTCATCTCTCTCTTTCTTTTATTCTCTCTCTCCTCTCTACTTTTATCTCTCCTCTCCTCTCTCCACTCTCTCTCTCTCGTATCAATCTCATCATCTCATCTCTCTCTCCTCTCTCCTCTCTCTCCTCCTCTCATCACTCACTCTCACTCTCCTCTCTACTCTCAAATCTCTCACCTCTATCTATCTTTCTCTATATCTTCCTCAACCCCGATCTCTCCCTCTCTAGCTCCTTTCTCATATCTCTCCTCCTCCTCTCATTTCCTTCATATCTCTCCTCTCTACTCTCTTTTCTCACTCGTTCTCTCCGTTCTCCTCCTCTTTTCTCATATCTCTCTCCTCTTTCTCTTTTTCTCCCCCAACTCTCTCACTCTCTCATATCTCTTTCTTTTCTCTTTCTCCTCTATCTCTCTTTTTTCTCATCTCTCTCTTTCTCATCTCTTTCCTATTCTCTCCTCTTTCTCTCTTCGGTCTCTACTCTTTTCCTCTCTCGATCTTTCTTCTCTCTCTCTTCTCACATCTCTCCCCCTCTCCTCGTCTTTCTCCCCCCCTTCCTCTTTTCCTCCTCCCTTTTCCTCCCCCCCCCTTTCCTACTCCTACCCTTCCTCTCCTCCTCCCTCCCTCTCTCTCCCTCCTCTGCTCTCCTTGTCCCCCTCCTTCTGTTGTTCTGTCTGTGTCTGGTGCTCACGTGTCCCTTTTTTTCTCTCGCTCTCCCCGCTCCTTCTTTCTCACTACCCCTTTTGTCTCGATCTCGCCTACTACACTTTCCTAGCCTTTATGTATATTATTGTTTTACTGTTACCTGTTGTTACGAAACAAGCACTGACACTATATACACCGTACTTCATTAAGATCAGAGTCGTATGGAATAACCATTATCATATAAAGTGATGCTGCGTCAGTGAAGCAGCTTCCTTTGACAAGAGAAATGTATAATAAAAAAGTTGACAGTTTTTACCAGGATCGACTGTCTCTAGTTCCAGCTGGATTTTTTTTAAATACTTTAAAGGAATGTGATATCATTAATATATATGATGCAAATGTGACAATTTGTCAGGGAGTTATTCTGGCCATAGATGTTTAAATTGATATTTGATATCACATTTCTGGGTTTGCAATTTTGATGCTTTTCCCGATTTCCATCTTTATGAAAAGAGTGCGCGTACGAATATACGAATATTCTATGGGCCTCCTTTAGGCCCACATCCTCAATATCATCCCCAAACACTATTACATTCCGAAAGATCTTGAATTATCTATAGAAACTCTACGGACTCCTGTCATCACGTTTAAGTTCCTACGTGTAGACACCAATTTTATTGATTAAAATAGAGACCGATCATTATTTCTCTTGATTAGAAACCTGTAGGTATCGTTAACACTGTACTATAACTGCCATAAGCCCTTGTCCCAAAGATGATAATGACACAATGACACGTGTTCTCTGACCCCTACTTTGAATGGTGCTTCATCGGTGGGTTCCCAGAGGAGTGTACGAGTTAAAATAGACTAATTAATCCCCTATGCGTAAATTATAAGTGATTCCTTAGGCATGAGTAGTTGATTGCATTTTTTCTCTTAACTATAACTTTTTACATTTATTGCATGACATGTTAAGATCAGATTCGTCTTTCCGAATGGCAGTTTTGCATATATTCACTGCGGTCTTCCAGTTCAATAACCTATATTTTCCCATCACAAAGATAAAACTCGGGGAATCTTGAAAACTATATTCAAGATGAAAGTGGAAATGCATGTATTTGAATTACAGATCAAATCTTTGCTTCCATCTACACATGAAAGGCAAAAAAAATAATAATAATATTAAAATAAAATAAAAAATAAACAGCATATCCATTTGAATACCAGAAGGAACATTTACAACTACAATTAAACTTTTTTTCGTTTCATTCGTTCTTTCGTTCTACTTGTCTACTTTACGTAACGCAGAAACATAGGGTAGAAAGGTCTTCATTATTTACCAGTGCTTACCTGTACGTTCCCTCCGGTAGCGCAACGATCTTCCGAAGTTTATACGGCCGTAATCAGTAACCAGTGGGTGCTTCTCCTCCTTAAATCTGGTCGTTCTTTCTCCGCCGCTCACTAAGCTGTCTCTTGGGGGAAATCCTCCTTCGTTTGGGTGTCCCGATTGCACTGAATCCCTATCCCTAGCTTGGAACTTCTCCTGGTCTTTACGGTCGTCGTTGTCGTTATCAAAGACGACCCCCTCGGTCTGCCCCATGCCGTTGCTCCACAGCGAATCCTCTCCTTCCTCCTCCTCCTCCTCCTCCTCCTCCTCCTCCGTCTGACCCAGTCCGAACTCGACCAAAAATTCGCCGTTCCTGTTTCTGGATGAAGACCCGTCTTCTGGTGAGCGATTTGCGCCCTTTTTCGTGAGTGTGGAGGACGTTAATGCCGGGTGGTATGGGGGTTCGTTGAACTGTGAATCGCGTCTCATATCGCGGGTGTAAATTAGTTTGGATTGCACTTTTCGCTGCCGAGATTTTCTGGAAGTTTTCGCGTTCGTGTAATGATAAAAATTGGACGCCGCTGCTGCTTTTATGTGGAGTTCTTCCCTTGCATCCTCACGCGTTTCATCCGAGTCGAGATTAAGCTTTATCTTGTCTCTATGGTTCCCAAACGCTCGCGTTCCGGGAAGAAATGGCCAGAGATTTTCATCCTGTAGGTTCTGTGACTTCTGGCCGCTTTGGGATGTCCAGATATTGGGTCGGTCTCCCCCATGCAGACCCTTAGGACTAAATTTTACATCCTCTCCGAGGTGGTTTGAATTCAGCCTGTTATGCAGATTTGTTCCGGCAGACGCTTTCCCTCTGTATCCATCACTATCGATAAACGTGTGTCGGGGCGCCTCCAGGCGGTCTGATGAGGCGACATACTTGGCTCTACTGCCGTAACTTTTCCCCAAAGGATATTTATACATACCATAATGGCAGGGTACACACTCTTCCCCACTATCTAATTCCCCGACTAATGAATGAGTCAGTGGCGATGCTATGGGTCCACTTTCTCCCCACTGCTGACGAGAGCCTGTGAAGGGTGTCTGGCCCCGAGGATGAGGCTCCAGCACGGGAGGAGAGGAGGAAGTGGGGGGCCTGCCTGCTTTCGCTTGGGCGGCTGTTCGATGAGAAGTAGACCATATATCTGCTGGGCTTCTGGTGACCGTGTTTGACACCGCACTCTGGCCTGTCTCCTTGGTTTCGTGTGAGGGCGGGCGAGGAGGCGAGGAGGCCTGGGCATGGTGCGTCCTCGACGACACATGGCTTTGTTGTGGGCGGAAAGTGTGGTCCCTGCCAAAGCGAACGTCTTGAGCAACTGGTACAGCCAACGAGGGGTTTGTCGCGACACCGACCGCTGCTTTCACACCCGGGGACAAGGCGAGCATCAAGAAAAACAACGTCTTGAGCGTCAGAGAGAAACTGGAGGTTCGAGCGCTTACTGTTGTCCGCAAGGATCTTGCGAGAAAGTATTCCACTCCCGGGGTGCTGATGGGGGTAGCAGGTGGCTGCACAGCACCCCCGCAAGGGTACCGGAGCCCCTGGGGCGGCAGTGTGAGGCGCCTTCCAGTCATACATGTATGGTCCCAGTACTGGCTTTGAACACAACGAATTTGTGTTTGTGTTGGAGTTGCTCAGGGAGCCACAGAGAGGTCAGCTAAGACAGCATCACCACAATATCCTCCGCGGCTGAACCTTAAAGTTTTTGTTGGCCTGTTTTGGTCGAGCATGAGGTACCGAACTAATGATATTCATAAATAATGAGCCAGACTACAATATTTCACCAACTTCAGGACACTTACAACACGGATAGTATCAACACGGATAGCAACTATTGCACTGTACGTTATATCCAGGCATCTTGGTTCTCTCAATATTTGAATAGTATAATCATTTACGGACAACAACAATTAATCGTATTTATATTCCTGTGACTAGGTCATATATTAATCTCATAAACACTGCCTCCCCAGTTATCAAAATATAATTCTCGGGACACTAACTT
>NC_051386.1:52748224-52758224 GCF_015228065.2 Penaeus monodon | reverse complement strand
GTGAGACAGAAATCGCTTACAATTTGTGAATGTAATTGGTAAGGTTTTATCACCTGATTAATTGACAAATTACCTTAATTGCTTAATGAGTCGTTTATGTTGACGACTTGTGGGAGGTCCGGAAACAACTCTCATGGTGAAAATGCTGGACAAATCTTGTTACCAATCTCGTCACTGATTTCATTGTTTGGAATAAGATTTGGGATTTAAACCGTAAATGAAGAGTTCATAATGTTTGTGGTTTGAGCTTCCGTATATTGGCCAACGCTATTTAGTATAAAACACTGGATTTCATACTTATAGTATCATTTAAAAAGTATTTGCAATGAAATTTATTTTGTTTAAAAGGAAAAATATGAAGTCACTACCAGCAGTCTATTGGGCATTGAGGTGATATGATTCTTAATCAGATGGGCCTTGTTTCTGAAGAGTTCCCACCGATTTCTTGCGTGGGTCCACAGCTTGTTAGGAGTTCTTTCAAACTGCGGCTCCCAACAGTTGCCGATGCTGGCTCAAAGATTTTCAATCGGATTCATATCGCATCCTTTGCCAGGCAGCTCGAGCAAGGGGATGTCATTGCTCTCACGGAACCACAGGCGCACCACCCAGGCCGTGAGCGCAGGCCAGCGGTCTTGGATGACGGTCGGGCTCCTGAAAAGGGGAGTATCGGTTTTGGAGGCTAGGGAAGAAGACGTCCTCTAAATCTATATATGTATATGTCTTTTCTGAAGATAATCTTCCCTCGATCCTGGAGAGATCCGACGCCGTGGATGGACATCCAGCCCTAAACATTCACGGTCACATATGTACAGCGGTTCTTCTGCCATATGTGCTTATGCTCATATCTGAGTGTCTTGATAAAGGTGGCTATTAGTAATGTACAAAATGCAGCCATTTCAATCGCTGAAAATGTGCATTCATTCTATTTTACATACCTTGCATCATTTGCATCCCACACATGTATTTTCAAGTGAGTTGTACGTTTTTTGTTTTTTTTTTTTTATCTGTGAAAATGCACCACCTCCAGAATTCAGAATTCAATCCGACGTATTGACGAGTGAAGTTCAATCTTCTGGCGCGGTGCTGATTCGTAAGCCGTTCTTTCCTTGCAGGGATCCGATGGAGCACTCAACTTTCATGTAACCGTCTATAGACTGTCTGAGGGCTTACATGTAACTGGAGCGTTTCCCTTATGCTTGCGGAGTTCGTAAACGGATTTTCTTCGGCCGCTCGTATGATGGCTCGTCCTTCTCCGAAGATATCAGACGTGGTCGCGGTCTTCTATCTGTAAGAAGAAAGACACGAATAGCTAAGGTGTTTTTTTATTAAATTTCTTAGTAAACGTTATTAATTTGTTATTAAAATTTATGCAACAACTTAGCCTAAGTAAACATGTATATAATCCGGTTTCCTGATACCGCTTGATCCACTTGCTGACCGTTGTTGCTGGTATAGCCACGTGATCAGCTGTTGCACGAATGGAGAGACTTCATCACGAAAAGCAATTATTTGGGTTCATTTCACAATCCTCCTTTGCTCTTGATTCATGATGAAATTTCAGTGTGAATATAAACAGATTAAGATTGGATGCCTGAGATTGGATGACTACAATTTATGTTATTAGCACATGATTTGTGCAAAGTCGCAAATACGTAAATATTGCGAAAATATCCATACATTCCTAATAAGTGTTTTAACCACAAAAGTGACGTTTATTAACTTAACATTACCTAGAATTATATTCTTGTCTGATTAAACTAAGCCAAATCGTGTTCTATGTTCGCTTTAATGATATTGGGAACATGTTAGCAGACGTATTACTTTTAGGCTGATGTCTTGGCTGATGTTAGTAAGTGCACATTGGGTCATCTATCATTAAATTAGTATTCTACGTGTTACAGAAAACGAACAAATTACTGCATTGGTCAGATATTGAAGCACGAAGTTAAAAAGACAAAAATAGACACTGTTATGCAGTTTAATACATGTATTTTGTAGAAAGTTTACTTATTTATTGAAGACGATTCTTGTAGACGTGAAATAGGCATTGATTTCCGTCTCTATGCTGATACTCATTCACCAGGTTGTTTAAAATAAATATGTGAATATAAGACATATTCCATCACATTGTTCTAATATACCTTGCAAATATGGCTTATACTGATCTATTCATTTTACATTATATTTCCTTTCTCTCTCTCTCTCTCTCTCTCTCTCTCTCTCTCTCTCTCTCTCTCTCTCTCTCTCTCTCTCTCTCTCTCTCTCTCTCTCTCTCGTGTGAAATATAGAGTGGGGAAGATTATTGACCATGGAGATTACCAAAAAAACAATATGGAATAAACTCTGAATTTTAGGAAAAACCATATGTATGATTTTTTTTTACGAAATATGCAATATATGTTATGCCTTACAAACTCAAACATATATATATATATCCATATTTCGATTGAAATTATTATTTTGACTGTTATAATATTTTTCAAATATAAAAATTCTCCAATGTAAACCTAGCAGTATTAATCGGAGGTCTGAAAGGTAGCAAATATAAAAAAACAAAAAAGTGCTCTCTCATATACAAAATTACATACATATGTATGAACTGTATTCGAGTTTGTGAATTGCTGACGAAGATATAACCGAAACTGGTCAAGATATTTACTTTTTAAATATATATATGTGTGTGTATGTATATATATATATATATATATATATATATATATATATATATATATATATATATATATATATATATATATATATATATATAATACACCACATATATTTTATATATATATATATATATATATATATATATATATTATATATATATATATATATATATATATATATATATATATATATATATATATATATATATATATATAATATATATATATATATATATATATATATATATATATATATATATATATATATATATATATATATATATATATATATATATACAAAACAGTTATAACATTAAGACATCATCTCCTCAGTCGGATTTCTTTCCTGTTGTGGATAACTGTGAAATTATTTCAACCAGTCACAATCATCGTTATTGACCGGTCTCTCCACTCACGGAATGCTACATACTTCACAAGCATTGCCAAACAAAAATTGTCATCTCCAAACACACAGTGGGGAACTGTGAATACTCTCTGGCTCTCTCGCGCTCGCGGTCAATTTGTTTATCCAGAGAATTATGCTCTTTTCTGTGTATTATTAAGATCATTATAATTTTATTATTTTCATTATTATTATTGTTATCATTATTATCATCATCATCATTATCATTATTATTATTATTATTATTATTATTGTTATTATAATTATTATTATTATTACAATTATAATTATAATTGTTGGTCATGTTGTTGTTGTTCTTGCTGTTTTGTTATTGTTATTGTTATTGTTATTATTATTATTATTATTATTATTATTATTATTATTATTATTATTATTATTATTATTATTATTACTATTATCATTATTTTTTATCATTATTACTATTTTCATTATTATTATCGTTATTGGTAGCAGAAGTAGTGGTGGTAGCAGCATCATTATTATTACTATCGCCATTATTAATATCACTTTATAATCGATATTCCTATCATTTTTATCACCATCGTCATCATTAATATTATTATTTTTATTATCGTTATTATCACCATCATTACTATTTTTCATTTTGTTGTTATTATTATTATGCAATTATATTAATCTATTATTTTCATTATTATAATTATTATCATTATCATTATCATCATTATTGTTGTTGTTGTAATTATTATCATGATTAGTAATGTCATTATTATTATTTTTTATTATTGATATTTCTATTGTTATTGCTATTGGAATTTTATTAAGATCATTGTTATTATTATTATTACTATCATTATAATTATTATTGTTATCATCATCAGTGTAATAAACTTAAATATTATCATCAGTATTATTATCATTACTATTATCATTGTTATTATTATGATTATCATCATCGTCATAATTACCATCATCCTTATTATTACTGTTATAATCATCATTATTGTTATTATAATCATGAATAATTAATCATCATTATTATTATTGTTGTAGTTTTTCTTTTCTTTTCTTTTTTGCCGTTGTTGTTGTATTATTATTATTCTCATCATAACTTTTATTTATTATTATCATTATCATTATTCTAATTACTGCTATCATCTTTATTTTTACTATCATTATCATTTTCATTACCTTTATCATAATCACTACAATTTCTGTTGTTATTTCTATTATAATGATAATTATCACTATTACATATTTTCATTTTTATGCTTTTATACACTGCAACTATTACACGATTTCCTACATGCTTGTACTCCAATTCTTGAGTAAATCTTCAATGACAGGAATGCTCATTTCTCCTTAAAATGATATAGGTAAAACTTACACAAGAGACGTATTAGTAACAACAGATTTTGATGAATGGTCAAGCTGCCTTCATCTGCTAATTTTGTGGACGTGGTAATAGTGTTTGAATTATATTGGCGAGAGATGGGGAGAAAGACGGGGGAAATAGTATTGACATCGTTCATTCATCCTTCCTTGCATTAGCCCATCCTTCAAATCTTCTTGTTCGATTAGCCGTGTTAACAAAACACACATAAGTCCTACCAAAGAACTAATGTTTTTTTGCCTATTCACTCAAGACATACCCTGTAAACACACGGCCTTCGACATCATTCTCGTCCGTTTTCATAGTCCGATGCAGTGAGCAGCGTATTCAACACACCGCTCCGTTGAATCTAGCGAGTGGCGATTTTAGGACGAAATATAGCAACGCGAGAGTTCCTTATTATCAATGAACCCTGATTCGTTTTGTACTCGAGTAAATGATACCGATGAAAATATCAATAACGCGCTTCACATACGTACATAAACACAAACATATTGATGTGTTGTAGGACACGAGTAGTATGACTGAAGAAAGGTATATTTGTGGGATTTTGTTTGTGTTGTGTGTGTGTGTGTGTGTGTGTGTGTGTGTGTGTGTGTGTGTGTGTGTGTGTGTGTGTGTGTGTGTGTGTGTGTGTGTGTGTGTGTGTGTGTGAGTATTGTTTTGTGTTTAAGGAGGAATAGAAAAACTGTGTGTGTGTGTGTTTCCATAAAAGCATTTAATCACTGAAACTTTAACATTCTCACGTGGCCTACCTTTGAGGGGGCATAAAGCCATTAACAGAGGTGTTCCCGTCGTAGGCACTTCAACAAGAGTTCATTCAACTTGGTTTACAACACCGAAAGCAGCCTTAAAGATCACCCAGCACTTGAGAGGGAAAGAATTTCTTATTTTCGTCTACTTGGAGTGCCCCGACATCTTCAGCGTCTCTCAAGTGTAAAAAGTTTCTGGGTCGATAAGCAGGCCTTTTCTGATTTTGGATTTTTAACCTAGGTCTTTCCCTCTCTCTCTATCTCTTACTCTCTCTCTCTCTCTTCTCTCTCTCTCTCTCTCTCTCTCTCTCTCTCTCTCTCTCTCTCTCTCTCTCTCTCTTTCTCTATCTATCTATCTATCTATCTGTCTGTCTATCTATCTATCATTCTATCATTCTGTCTATCTATCTATCTAGCTAGCTATCATTCTATCAATCTATCCATCTATTTTTTATCTCTTTTTCCGTCTATCTATCTATCTATCTATCTATCTATCTATCTATCTATCCATCTCTATCTATCTATCTTCTCTCTCCTCTCTTTCTTTTCTTTTTTTCTTTTTTTTCTTTTCTTTTCTTTTCTTTTCTTCTCTTCTCTTCTCTTCTGTTCCCTTCTTTTCTCTTCTCTTCTCTTCTCTTCTATTCTCTCTCCTTCTTTTTCTCTTTCTTCCTTTCTTTCTCCTTATACCAAGGAATTATGCTGTGTTCGTTAAAACTTTCAACATTTCGTAACATGTATGTTATCGCTTTAAGTGTAATTTTTTTTTCATATCTTAATACTTTCTTGTGGGATCATAACATTATTTCCAAACAACTATAGCATTAAAAAGAGTCGAAAACTAGGAGCACACTGATGCCTTGAGTTCACAAAACTAGCCCCGTTGATGCCTTTACTATAATGATAATAATCATAATCACCACTATCACTTATCGTGATGATAATCATCATTACCATAGTTTTGGCTACTTTAATGTGCCTTTTATCTTAAGTATGACATATTCTTAGTTATTATTATTCATCTATTTATCTCAATCGTACGTTGATTTACGAGTACTTATTCATGTATTCATTTTCATTTCCTAAATACTTGCGTCCGTGAGACAAGATTGAATATAATCCTCTTCTCGAACTATTGTCATAGTTCAAGTTCCTATAGTAAATACTGACCAAGGACAGGAATGCACGTTTATCCCTGGAGGAATTTCGAAAATACTTAAACGGGAGTTGACCCATAACGGAAGGAATTTCTCCCTGTGTTTAAGCTGGTAAGCCATGCAATAAACTATACATTTTTGTCGTGTTATCATAAGCTTTGAAGAACTGTCGAATTGTTGCTCCTACAGATGCAAGGGAAGTCGGATATAAGGGAGAGGGATATTGAGAGAAATGTGATAAAAAATTAATTTCCCCTTGTCACCCGCGCATATAGCCTCCATAGCTCGTGTTTAATAAATCAGGTTTACCAAAAATAAAAACAATTATAATAATAAAATAATAATAATGATAATAATAATAATGATAATGATAATGATAATGATAATGATAATGATAATAATAATAATAGAAAAATAATAATAATAATAATAATAATAATATAATAATAATAATAATAATAATAATAATAATAATAATCTATATACTACTACTACTACTGCTGCTACTACTACTACTACTACTACTACTACTACTAATAATAATAATAATAATAATAATAATAATAATAATAATAATAATAATAAATAAAAATAATGTGATAACCTAGGACGGAATTCATGCTTTTTATTGACCGATGATGACATAACACAAATTCTTTCTCGGCTGCTTCAAGAAATTGGTTCAGGGACGAACACTCCGTAGGTCAGATTGGTTTGCTTAGCGACTGGCGATTTCGAGATGCTATGTAGCGACACGGCACTATTTCGTTGGATCCTGACTTGCTTCGCTTTCGAATGCACAGAGATGATTTAATTCCTTGGTTTTTGATTGAAGCCTAATGAGCACTGGCGTGTATTTCCGGTGGTGGTCGTGCGTCTGATTGTGAATGTGTATGTGCCTGTGTGCGCTTGTGAGGGTTAGTTTATTTGTAAGTATTAAGTAGAGAGAGGGAGAATATAGTGATACAAGCTGCACGTAAAATATTGTATGACTTCAACATGTGGCGATATTTAAAAATCCCTTTAACAAAAACACCTCCTGTATACACACAGATTATTTCAAACAAGACTTGAGAGTATATTCCAAGCCCCCTTTCAGAAAACTTTCAGAAATGCTTCCAGATCCGATGTTTTTCCTGAATATTTTCCATAACAAGAAACCGTCATTTTTCCTTATTTCATGTCACTCTTTTCTCTCGTCTTAATTCTATTTATTATCCCCGCTTCTTAGTTACTGACGGAAACCATTCAAAATATGTAGGAGTTCTGAGTGCAAATATATTTTTTTTCTCTTTTTTTTTTTCTTTTTAGCGTAACTTCTGAGTTCTTTCACACTTCGTCTCAGACTTAAATTATCAGCACGAAACGTCTAGTCACCGTTCCCATAAGTTCTACATCAGTACATTATATACATTTACACATTCTACATGTGATAATTCATATTCCCAAGCAGATATCCTACGAGGAGACACTAAAAACAACTAAAATAAAACATTTTTATTCAATCATAACAGCTACATGCACTACCGGCCTCTCTCTCTCTACAAAGCCCCTCTCCCGATAATGACGTCAACATCAAGAACAGCACCGTTACACATATTGTTATCGATCTGTTGTCAGCATCCACGACACGTTTGTAAAATTCTGTCAAAAAGAATGTCCAAGCATTTTGAAGTTCATTAAGGTATCGGTAATATTATTTTCGGTTAACAATATGAGCCTAGACTGGACGTGTCACTCTTTATTGGTAAACGACAGAAATGTATATGATAATGTTGGCGACCTTAACCGTCGCATTCAGAGAGAGAAGGGGGGAGGGGGGAATGGAGAAAAGAGTGAGGTAGATAGGGAAGGGAAGGTAGAAAAAAAAAGTGAGATAGAGAGAGGCGGGGAAGAAATGGGTGAGATAGAGAGTAAAAAAATAAAATTAAATTAAAAATTAAAAAAAAAATAAAATAAAAAATAAAAAAAGAATGAGAGCGAGAGAGAGAGAGAGAGGGAGAGAAAGAGAAGAGAAAGAGAGAGAGGGAGAGAGAGAGAGAGAGAAAGAGAGAGAAGAGGAAGAGAAGAGAGAGAAGAGAGAGAGAAGAGAAGAGAAAGAGAAAGAGAAGAGAAGGGTAAAGGGAGGAAAGAGAAGAGAAAGTAGACAGACGAGAGGGGGAGAGATGAGAAGAGAGAGAGAGGAGGAGAGAGAGAGTAGAGAGAGAGAGAAAGAGAGGAGAGAGAGAAAGAGAGACGACAGACAGCAGACAGACAGAAAGACAGGCAGACAGAGAAGAGAACAGAGAGACAGAGAGACAAGAGATAAGAGGACTCGAGAGAGAGATCGAGAGAGCAGAAGAGAGAGAGTCAAGAGAGAAGAAGAGAGAAGAGACATAAATCGGACAGACAGACAGACAACAGAGAACAGGCGGGAGTAGAACAGAGAGTACGAGAGAATGAGAGAGCATACGAGTAGAGACTCAGAGGAGAGAGACGAGAGATGAGAGACAGAGAGACGAGAGGGAGGGAGCAGACATGTACCTCAGACAGCACGACTAGACAACGACACGACCAGACATCGAGAACAGTCTAGAGTACAGAGAGAAAGAAACAGCACAGCACCACCAAGACTGTTAGCCTAGTCAAAGAGAAAGAGAACAGAGTAAAGAGACAAGACAACAGAAAGCAGAGACGACGGTGGGGGAAGAGCGGTAGAGAAGAGAGAACGAAGACAAGACAGAGAGGGGGGTAGAGAGATGAGAGAGAGACGATCAGAGTAGGTGGGATGCTGAGAGTGAGAAGTCGAGGAAACTCATTAACACAGGTATAGCCATCCCTTACACCGCAACACGTGCTACCAACGGCCTTAAAACAGCCTTAAAGGTTACCCAGCACTCGGGAGACATTTTTAGCTAGTACATGGGGTCGCGGACACTGTTCGTACCTCTTGAGTTTAAGATTTATTGCTGACTAATAGATCTGTTCTCGATTCTGTGTTCTGACTTTGTCGTCTCTCTCTCTCTCTCTTCTTCTCTTCTCTCTCTCTCTTCTCTCTCTCTCTCTCTTCTCTCTCTTCTCTCTCTCTCTCTCTCTCTCTCTTCTTTCTCTCTTCTCTCTGTCTCTTTCTCTCTGTCGCTCTTCTCTCTCTCTCTCTCTCTCTCTCTTTCTCTCTCTCTCTCTTTCTCTCTCCCTCCTCCCCCCCTCTCTCTCTCTTTCTCTCCCCTCTCCCCCCACACCTCTCTCTTTCGCTCCCTCTCTCTCAATCAATCAATGTAAAACATATGTTAATGCACTTTGGAATGGCATTTCCCTCTCCATATCTTTGATGCTTATGTCATTCTCTCTCAGTTATAAAGAACCATTTGCATATTTATGGCCTTTTACGTGCAAATACACATATAATTTATTTATATCTTTTTATCATTGTTGTTGTTATTTTTCAGTTGTAGTTGTTATTAGTATTACTATTATCATTTTTATTATCATTATTGTTGTTGTTGTTGTTGTTGTTGTTGTTGTTGTTGTTGTTGTTGTTGTTGTTGTTGTTGTCGTCGTCGTTACTGTCACCATCACCATCATCTTCCTCATCAACATAGTTTCCACTATTTATTTTTTTAACACTGATTGGATATGTTTAGTTTAAAACTATATTTAAAAACAGTATATTG
>NC_051386.1:52740724-52743224 GCF_015228065.2 Penaeus monodon | reverse complement strand
CACACACACACACACACACACACACACATATTATATATATATATATATTTAAAATATATATAATATATATATATATATATTAATATATATATATATATGTGTATATATATTATATATATATATATATATATATAATATATATATATAATATATATATATATATAATATATATATATATATATATATATATATATATATATATATGGTGTGTGTGTGTGTGTGTGTGTTTATTACAGACATACATTTATATATATATATATATATATTATATATTTTATATATATATATGTGTGTGGTGTGTGTGTGTGTGTGTGTGTGTGTGTGTGTGTGTGTGTGTGTGTGTGTGTGTGCGTGTGTTTGTGTGTGTGTGTGTGTGTGTGTTATATATATATATATATATATATATATATATATATATATATATATATATATATATATATATATATATATATATATGTATGTATATATACATACATGTATATATACATATATATATGTATGTATATATGCATACATGTATATATACATATATGTATATATGCACATTTATCCATGGTTATTCATTATAATAAAACTTTTTTTTCGTAAAGTAAATTTTAGACATTTTTCCTTTTAAACCATGCTCAGTGTTGATATTGCTCGTTTATGACAAGGATATAGAGAAATGAATTTTGTTTTGTGTTTAATCTGATAAAATGATGCAACTAACTTTTCGTCTTGTTATCAGAAATAAAAATTTGCACTTATTCTCGCAAACATGAAGGAAATAAATATATATATGTGTGTGTGTGTATGGGGGGAACCCCATCCTGTGAGACAGAGAGAGAGAGAGAGAGTTAATGGCACCAACATCACACAATATTTACTCAGCTGAGTAGCGAACCTTCCTCTTATTCAACCACTATTCATGGAGAGTCATTGAAAGGGAATGAAATATGACCAGATTTTGTTTAATCATAACAGTTTTTTTACCCTCGATGGAGACACCAGTAATCAATGATGGCTCTCCATCTCCCTGTTCAGAATTCTCAGGAAAAAAGTTGACGTCACAAAACTTTTCATCTTGCTATCTCTCTCACGAGGCATACTTTTCGAAAAAGGGTAAATTTGTTAACAGAGGTGTTCCCTTCTTTGACACTTCAGCACGTGTAGCTTACGGCTTGGCTCATAACAACGAAACAGTTTTAAAAGCCAACTAGTGCTGGTGAGGGAAAAAAATAAATTTTCCTCTACTGCGATTTCGCAGACGCCTCCAGTATTTCTAAGTTTAATGAGGTTTTCTATCCAGTAGACCAATTTCTAGTTTGTGTTTCGCTCTCTTCTTTATGCATACATGCAAACAAATATGTAGGTGAAATAATGAATAAAAAATAAATATATATGTATATATATACATATATACACGTATGTGTGTGTGTGTGTGTGTGTGTGTGTGTGTGTGTGTGTGTGTGTGTGTGTGTTTGATTGTGTGTATGTATACATAAGTGTGGGTGTATTTGTATATGTATGTATATATGTTTGTATGTATGCATGTATATATGTCTATGTATATTTATATATATATATATATATATATATATATATATATATATATATATATAGTTATTACATTTATTCATGGTTATTAATTACAATAAAACTTTTTTCGTAAAGCAAATTTTAGACATTTCGCCTTTTAAACCGTTTGTCACAAGAATATAGCTAGTTTGTCACAAGAATATAGAGAAGTGAATTTTGTTCTGTTTAATCTGAAAAACAATGCATTTAATTCCTCGTCTTATCAGAAATAAAAACTATAATTAACCCTCATTCTCGCAAACATACAAGTAATGAAGGAAATATGTAAGAGAGATGGTAAAAAAAAAAAAATCTTGCAAAAGCAGTCGCAAAAAAAAAAAAAAAAAAAAAAAAAAAAAAAACTTCCTTCTTTCACCTATGTACATACCCTCAAATCCTCTTACCCACTTGTAAGTTAAGAAACTCCACAGAAATCCTATATTGAATTTGTTTGTTTGTCGAACGGTGAAGACATGATTTGTAAGTGCAGGCTCTCTTCCGCTCTCTCGATCTCTCGCTCTCTCCTTCTGTATCTCTGTCTCTGTATCTAGTTATCTAGCTATTTATCTAGTTATCTTTTCATCTATCTATCTGTCTTTCGATCTATGTATCTATCTATCCATCCATCTTTCTATTTATCTATCTATTTATATCTATATCAATCTATCTACCTATCTGTTTGTCTATTTTCCTCTCTCTCTTCTCAGTCACCATTTCTAGTTCGTTTCGGAGGACAGTGTATTCAAGGCAGCCGATTTGCTTCGCTTAGCGAGTAGTTATTTTGGGATGGAACGTAGCGACACACGTTTTTCTTTTTCTTCTTCTTCTTCTTCTTCTTCTTCTTCTTCTTCTTCTTCTTCTTCTTCTTCTTCTTCTTCTTCTTCTTCTTCTTCTTCTTCTATTTCTTCTTCTTCTTTAACTGAACCTTGATTCGGTTTGCGCT
>NC_051386.1:52728224-52730724 GCF_015228065.2 Penaeus monodon | reverse complement strand
GTATGCCAACGCCCTTGAAAACATTCAAATGCACAGAGGTGAAGTCTCGATATTCCTCGATGCTTTCGGGCCGTAAGAACAAACTCGGCAGTGAAGTCGGCAACGTTCAGTCGAGCGCCAAACGAATCGGTCTAACTGAAAATGAAACTCTCTGCGTCGCTACATTTCATCCTAAAATCGCTACTCGCTAGACTCAGCTGATCGAGATGCTGAATACACTTCTCTCTGGAGCAGTGAAATGATGAAGGGAGCCATGCAGAGAGTCATGCATTCACAGATCGTCAGAAACATCAATCACTCCGTAGGACTTATGCATAAATTTGCTCTTGCTCGTTAACATGGCTAATTGAGCAAGAGGTTATATAAGAGTTTGTTTGGATGAACGTAAGGTGGAGGGGGAGGAGGGGAGGAAAGAGGGACGTCTATCAAACATATATATATATATATATATATATATATATATATATATATATATATATATAATATGTATATATACATAATATATATATATATATATAATATAATATATATATATATATATATATATATGTATATATTACATATATAAATATATGCGTGTGTGTGTGTATGTGTGTGTGTGTGTGTGTGTGTGTGTGTGTGTGTGTGTGTGTGTGTGCGTGTGTGTGTGTGTGTGTGTGTGTGTGTGTGTGTGTGTGTGTGTGTGTGTGTGTGTCTGTGTGTGTGTGTATATATATATATATATATATATATATATATATATATATATCATTCGCTCGAATTTCTAATCATTCTGTAGCTAAACTAAATATTTTCCTCCCCCTCCCCATTTTTTTGATTATGTAAGAAATGGTTGTAAATTCTGATAAATACATTAACAAACATTAACAAATACGATAAAGAAATATATAAAAGTAATCAAGTAAATGTGATAAGCAAACTAAACATCAGTTTATTACTTCATTACATTTCACCAATACGATTAATGAATGAATATGACTAACTGAAAGAAATTATTGAAACGTGATTAGAGAAATACATAAATAACAATTAAATGGACAGAAAACCGGCAAATTCAAAATGGAAATAGAAATGGAAGACAAAAAGAATAGTAAAATGTATATTGGCAGCGCTGGGAACAAGGGTGATGAAATTAAGATAAAAATAGCGATACTGCTATTTGTTGCAGTTCTAGTAGTAATGACAGTAATTGTTGTAATAGCATTAGTAGTAGTAATTGCAGTAGTAGTAATAGCCGTAGTAGTAACTGCAGTACTAGTAGTAATAACTGTAGAAGTAGTAATAGCAGTAGTAACAGCAATAGAATTAGTAGATAATAGTCGTAGATGGTGATAATAACAATGATAATATTGACAATCATAATGATAGTAGTAATAATAGTAGTCATAGTAATAATTATGATGATGATAATGATAATAATAATGAAAAGGAGAATAGTAGCAGAATAGCAGCAATAATAGTAATACTAATATAAATTATAATAATGATAATAATAAGGATAAGGATAATGATAATTACAATGATAATAATAATGAACATAATAATAAAAATAATAATATTAATAACAATAATAAGAACAATAAGAATAAGAATAAGAATTATAAGATAATAATGATAGCATTAATAATAGTATTACTAATATCCATAATAATATGATAATAATAATAATAATTAAAGCAATAATAATGATAATGACAATTACGTTGATAAAATGAATACAAAAAAAATAATAACAGTAATGATTAGACTAAGAATAAGAATCTAATTATCATTATTAATTATAATAATAATAATAATAATAGAGATGATAATAATAAAAATTATGGTAATAATGAAATGCCATCAGCAATAAAACAAAATAATAATAACGATAATAATGAAGTTGATTACAATAATGATAATAATAATAATAATAATAATAATAATAATAATAATAATAATAATAATAATAATAATAATGATAATAATAATAAAGGTTACCCATATTTTTACCTGCTGTCAGAGCTACTTCTTAGAATATCATGGGAGGCCGTGCGCCCCTGTATTTTCTATGTCTTATCCTGGTGGCGTTTCCGAGTTGACACTTCTTTCATGGCTGTATATATTTGTGACGATTTGTTGTCATGGAAAATGTTTAACAGGAGAATAGTAAAACTGGATCTGAAATATTATTCAAAGTCTTCTGAAAAAAAGTTTTTTGATAATATAATTAATATAATTCATTCAATATCATACGGAACAGTATGTTACAAGAGTCTATGATTCCTTGTGTTTTGTACTGGTTTACTTGCAGTTTTTGTATGAAGTTTTTCTATTGCTCCTTTAACACGAAACTGCATTCACATATCTACACACAGACACACTCACGGCAACGCAATAAACACACATTCACACGCGCGCGCAAACTCATGCATAAACACGTATTGTACATTCACTTTCAGACGCAAGCCAATGACTCTGAACACATCCCCACGCGCATGTGGCTGTACTCAAGGTACAT
>NC_051386.1:52696119-52703124 GCF_015228065.2 Penaeus monodon | reverse complement strand
ATTAATTATTGTTATTATTATCTTATCATCATTATTATTATTATGCTTATAATTATTATATTATTATTACTGTTACATATTAGCTGTTGTTAGTATTATTATCATTATTATCATTAGTAGTAGTAGTAATAGTAGTAGTAGTAGTAACATTATAATCCTTATTATTTTTAATATTATTATTATTCTCATCATTATTATCATTATCATTATTGTTATTATTATTACTATTATAATTATTCTTTATATTATTGTTATTATAGCTATCCTTTTTAATTAGTATTGTTAACATTCTTATAATTATTATTATTGTTATTATTATTATAATTGATGTTATCATTATTATTATTATTATTATTATTATTATTATTATTATTATTATTATTATTACTATTTTGTTTCTAGTACTAACAGTAGTGTTAGCATCAGTAGTGTTAGCAGTAGTGGTAACAATAGTATTGACAATAGCAATGGCAATATCAACAACAATAGATTGACAATCTTATGATAATAATAACACCTTTAATAATTATCATAAGGACATCACCCAAGCGGAAAGGATAACTATAACAGAAAACAAGTAAATCCCGCTACTAATTACATGAAAAAAACGAAGAAAAAGAAAAATAAACAAACCAATCTATCACTACTCACAAAAAACGAAACAACACCCCCCAAAAAAATCAATAGCAACAAAGAAACAATGATTTGGAATTCCTCAAGCCTGTCCTAAGATGCTAGCATGACTGGGTTAACGAAGGAAATAGCTGGGGGTGGCAGCGATCGTGCTCTCAGCCGCGAGGATCTGGCAACACTGCCACCTGGCCACAGCTTGAGCCACGAGAGGCCAAGCGCCATTACCGTAATTGTGATACTTCATCTTTTTCTTTTCATAGTAACGATTCCGTGTGTAATTTACCTCGGAAAATAAGCGTATGTTATTTCTGGGGAGGAAGTTTTTGATACGGGAAAAATGTGTATGTGCACATACACTAACATATATTCTTATTCACATACACACATACATACACATACGCATACACATACGTACATATATGTGTGTCTGTGTGTGTGTGCGTGTGTGTGTGTATGTGTGTGTGTGTGTGTGTGTACATATGCAGATATATATACATATATATATGTATGTGTGTGTGTGTGTGTGTGGTTATATATGTATACATATGCATATATACACATTAACTATTAAAATGTGTTGATTACGCAGCAAGTATGACGGGATTGCCAACTCCATCGTGTTTTTTATATAGGCATATCCGTGGGGAAGTCATATGGATATTGTAGACGTTGTTTAAGAACTCATAAATTAATTAAAACCCTTCAGCTGAGAGCTCTTTGCAAAAAATAAGTTTTTATTAAATCTCAATATTAAAAGAGGGGAAGAATCCAGGGGAAGAAGCAATTTTTATCATCTTGCTTCTTGAGACTGGTGACGGGGTTTCCCTTCCACGTGGGTTAGTAGCAATGCTGTATGCAAAAAGTCTTGTAAATAAGAAAATGTAAAATAAATCCGAATGTAAATAAATTTTAAAAATAATTCAGGGGACTGACGACTCTCCTCTCATGCAGGTCCGGGAAATCATTGGTGATTTCAACAAGCCATTTTTTAACCCATTTTTCAAAGATTTTATTTTCTCTTTTTATTGCATGGGTACGACACTGGAGCAAAATCGAAGCTGAAGGTCCGGGGAGCGTCGAGGAATAAATTTGGGAAAATTTAACAAATGGCATCACAGTAGTGAAAAAGGGAGAGAAGATAAAAAGCTAATTCCCAGGGGAGAAATAACCGAGGACAGCAGTGCTCCTGGAGAGTTAAGTTAATTTAATTCAATTGTATTTGACACCATAGGCAGCTGCTTTTCGTTTAATACATTACAATCAGGCTTGTAATGAAATTCATAGGTATTAGTTTGGGTTAACCCAAAGGGAGATAGCAAAATGATAGGAAACGTATGCGTGTGTGTGAGTATAAATATAAATGGACAGATAATTAAATATATAGTGTGTGGTGTGTGTGTGTGTGTGTGTGTGTGTGTGGGGTGTGTGTGTGTGTGTTGTGTGTGTGTGCGCGTGCGTGCGTGCGTACGTGCGTGTGGGGTTTTGTGTGTATGTGTGTGTGTATAATACACATATTCCTGTGACGCCACTGGTGCCAAACCTTATCGGTCTTTTGCCGTTCCCTTGGATCCATCATCTGCGGGAGAGAGGGAGCATGCTCGACGGGCAACACTTGCTCCTCAACATTCTTTCGCCAGGCATTGACTCTACCAATACGGAGAGTCAAAGACTATAATCTCATAGTCGACATCGACTGAAGGTACCTGTCGATATATGTATACTATCTATATCTATATCTATCTGTCTATCTATATACATAATATATATATATATGTATATACATATATACCATATATATATATATATATATATATATATAATATATATATATATTATATATATATATAAATATAAATATATGTATATATTATATAATATATATATATATAATTTTATATATATATATATAATATATAATTATATTTTATATTATATTATTTATATATATTATATTAATATATTTTAGTTTTATATATAATTTTATATATATATATATAATTTAATATATTTATATATATATATACTTTAATTTTTTTCCATCACATGGTGTGTTTGTGTGTGTGTGTGGTGTGTGTGTGTGTGTGTGTTGTGTGTGTGTGTGTGTGTGTGTGTGTGTGTGTGTGTTTTAAAATGGTGTGGTGTGTGTGTTGTGTGTGTGTGGTGTGTGGTGTGTGTTGTGGGTGGGTGTGTTTTTGGTTGTGTGGGTGTTTTTGGGTGTGTGTTTGTGTGGTTTTGTGTGTGAGTGAGTGAGTATGCGTGTTCTCGTTTTAATACCCGTAGTGGTTTTATACGAAAAGAATAAAAACAGAAATATATGGTAAGGAGTTTACAGTCGAAACCCCTAAGTAAAAAACCCGGCGTCAGAAAAAAAAGTTTTTTTGTTTCTTTCCTTTTTCATTTTGGGGCATGAATCAGAAACGCATAGTCGCCTATAGAGTCTGAAAAATAAACTGAAAATTTTTCCTTTTTGTGCCCCAAATTTTTAAACATTATTTGGGAAAGTTTTGGCTGTACAGTAATCGATGGTTAGCCTGATCTATGTAGCTAATTATATTAAAAAGCATATAGGTTTTCGTATACATATTACGTGTTCTATGACGGTGGAATATGGGGGACTTAGTATGCCCGGGTTCTTAAAGTCTTTTTTTAAATGTTTTTCTTAACAAAATCACTGTTCTGAGCCGTTAAAAAATAGCAAGACTTTGAAAAGAAAAAATATTTTTTGGTCATGCAGGTTGTCTCTTTTTTTTAAAAGTTTTATGAGAAGGAAAAAAAGTTTTTGTTTTTATTAACTCAAACCCAAAAAAGGTAAATTTTCATTTGCTTTTTTATTATCTTTTAAATTTAAGTCTGGAGTAGCGGAGTGTTTTACTTTGATAAAGAGTGACTTTACGTATGAGGCTATATCTAAAAAAAAAACACAAAAAAAAAAGTATTTTAATGTCGAAATTCTTTTATATCAGTTTAACTCCAAACTTTTGCCCAAAAAAAAAAAAAAAAATATTTTTAAACCAAACTTGTAACACTTTGTTTTTTTCCGGGAACTTCATATAAAGACACAAGTTTTGTGCACTGGTTGAATGCAAATTTTGCAATAAATCCTTTTCCCGTAAACAAATTTGAGTATGCATCAGGTGTTGTCCTTATAAAAGAAATTGAGCTATACAAAATTTCAGGGGCAGCTCGTTCCTTTTTTACTATTTCCTGGATGTACCATTTTATAGTATCATTTTTTACCCCATTAGGTTCAGGTTTACAGCTACATTCTATCATTATTATTGTTACACATCCTATTTTAGAGCTAGCATTGTTACACCTGCTAGATTTGGCTCCTGTTATTTTGCTCCATCGTTTTTCAATGCTACAATTCTCCAGCTTAGCTTTTATGTGTTATCAGATTATCAGCGGCAATGCGATTACATACTTGGGATACTTGAATAATTGCAGAGTTTTAAAGAATGTTTGCTCTCTGATGTATGCGTCTATATGCTAACATACAAATTGATAACTGCAATTCAGATATGTACATCTTCGTTTTGTTGTTGTTGTTGTTGTTTTACATGTAGTGAGTCTTCTAGGAAACGTATATCGCATGTAGCTCTAATGTACATGAAACTGAACATATGCAAGGATACTGGGATAATGCAGAAATAGTGGTACCGACAGGCCTGGTTGGCAAATGTATGCTCCATTTTCTGTTCCCCTGAGAAACACTGGTGGAGTAAGAGCAACAGCAAGCTGGAAACATTTAAGTCACTGTAGCACGCATGATATGTTAAAATTTAATGTTTATATGTTGTACTCCTGCATGAATTTCCTGTTGGTGTTTGGCTGCTCGCATGTGCTGCATGCTTCTTTGGGTTTGTGCTTGTTTAATTGTCCATATATCTGATGAAATACATACTTTTTCTCTTTCTCTTTCCTTATTTCGTTTCGTTTTGTTTTTGATTCCCGTTTCACAACAAATGATGAATGAATAGATAATTACGTGGAATACATATACTCCTTCTCAAAAGAAAACTTGTACGAACCTCCTGTGTGCTCATTACCGCCATAATGAATGAGCTTGTGGGAACTTCTCTACACAAAAGATAAGTATATAGTACAGGTAACTTTCAGTGCAACATTTTCCGTAACAAGGTATTTATAATTCTTGTTTTCTTGTCGTTCCAGGTATGTTATATATATCCCTGTTATTATTGAATTATTGTGTGGTACTTATTTACTGATAATTCTTTTGACGTATGAGTCATAATTGTTGTTAACATTAAACAGTACGAACTGCACACATAAATGTCCATAAATTGTAAATACAAAATCATTATGCAAGAATTCCAACAACAAAAACGACAATTTTAGTCGTAATGACGTGCAGTTGTGTTTTTTCTGTGCTGTTATATTTAATGAAAATATTAAATTCTGTTATGCATTAACATATGAGTGAACCCACTAAGTACTTTTTTTGAGGTGAGGGTTAATCTAGCTCACACGCGCGTGTGCGTTTGCGTTTTGTGTGTTTGTGTGTGTGTGTGTATGTGTGTGTGTGCGTTTGCGTGTGTGTGGTGTGGTGTGTGGTGTGGGTGTGTGGTGTGGTGTGTGTGTGTGTGTGTGTGCGTGTGTGTGTGTGTGTTGTGTGTGTGTGTGTGTGTGTGTGTGTGTGTGTGTGTGTGTGTGTGTGTGTGTTTGTGCGTGTGTGTGTGCGCGCGTATAACAATAAAGAAACCGATATACAAACAAACGCAAAAGCAACAACGAAATACCCGTTGGCATAACGAAGAACCGAGACGCTTCCCGGGGCCTAAAGATCCATGAATTTCCTTAAGAGAAATCACCTCACCTGGCTTAGATGCCCAAGTAAACTGCTGTCATTCCTCGAGCAATATTCCGGATGCTTTCGTGAAGGAGGCCATTAAAAAGATATATAAGCATGCATTCTTCACAAGTGGGTAATTAGCCAAACAGATTTATGTAAAAGCATTAAAAGGTCGGCTTGAGTAAACTTACTTAATAATGAAACATAATTGAAATATGAATAAATCGCTTTGGAATTAGTATTATTTGGATTTGTGTGCGTCTCACTCCGCACAAACATATACATACATTTCCGAGGACACGCACGAGGAGCTGCCTGCCGAGGACACGCTGGAGGAGCTGACGGACGAGGACATGGCGAAAGAGCTGCCTTCCGAGGACACGCTGGATGAGCTGCCTGTTGAGGACATGCCGGAAGGAGCTGCCTGCCGAGGACACGCTGGAGGAATTGCCTGCCGAGGACACGCTGGAGGAATTGCCTGCCGAGGACACGCTGGAGGAGCTGACGGACGAGGACATGGCGAAGGAGCAGCCGGCCGAGGACACGCCGGAGGAGTTCCCACTAGCTGAGAAAACGTTGGAGGAGCAGAGATGGTGCATCAAGTCAGACAGAAGGCAAAACCGTGATCGTCAGAACAGTGTGGATGAATTCATATGCACACACAGACACACAAACACACACACACACACGCATATGTATAAACATCTATCTATCTCTCCAAAATATATATATATATATATATATATATATATATAATAGATAGATAGATAGATAGATAGATGGATAGATTATAATATATATATATATATATATATATATATATATATTTTATATATATATATATATATATATATGGAGAGATAGATAGATGTTTATACATATCTGTGTTTGTGTGGTTTGTGGTCTGTGTGGCATATGAATTCATCCACATGTTCTGACGATCACTGTTTTTGCCTTCTGTCTGACTTGATGCACATCTCTGCTCCTCCAACGTTTTCTCATAGTGGGAACTCCTCCGGCGTTGTCCTCGGCCGGCTGTCCTTCGCCCAAATTTCCCCGTCCGTCAGCTCTCCAGGTGTCCTCGGCAGGCAATTCCTCAGCGTGTCCTCGGCAGCAGCTCCTCGGCGTGTCCTCGGCAGCCTCCTTCGCCATGTCTAACAGGCACTCATCCAGCGTGTCCTCGGAAGGAAACTCTTTCGCCATGTCCTAACAGGCAGCTCATCCAATGTTCCTCGGAAGGCAGCTCCTTCGCCATGTCCTCGTCCGTCAGCTCCTCCAGCGTGTCCTTTGGCAGGCAGCTCCTTTTTGCGTGTCCTCGGAAATGTATGTATATGTTTGTGCGTGAGTGAGACGCACACAAATCCAAATAATACTAAATTCCAAAGCGATTTATTCATATTTCAATTATGTTCATATTAGTAAGTTTACTCAAGCCGAACTTTTATGCTTTTACATATCTGTTTGGCTTAATTTGATGCTGCTTCATATATCTAATGTTCACGACACGATTGCTCGGGATGGGCACATTTTTACTTTCTAGCTGTGGACTGATTCTGGCC
>NC_051386.1:52694800-52696019 GCF_015228065.2 Penaeus monodon | reverse complement strand
TATATATATATATAATTATATTTTATTATAATTATTATCATATTTATTTTTATATTATTATATTCTTGAATATCATTATATTATTATAGTATTATATTTTTAATCTTACTAGATATTCGTATGCAGATGATAATAGATAGATGAGATATACGTATTTAGCTATATTTAGGCTGCTAATGATGCATAGATCGTAGTGTATGCATGAATATTTATCATATCATATTATGATACTAATATACATATCATAATATCAATATGGAGAGATAGATAGATGTTTATACCATATGCGTGTGTGTGTGTGTTTGTGTGTGTGTGTGATGCATATGACTTCATCCACCACTGTTCTGACGATCACGGTTTGCCTTCTGTCTACTTGAATTGCACCATCTCTGCTCCTCCAACGTTTTCTCAGCTAGTGGGAACTCCTCCGGCGTGTCCTCGCCGGCTGCTCCTTCGCCATGTCTCGTCCGTCAGCTCTCCAGCGTTCCTCGGCAGCAATTCCTCCAGCGTCATCGGCAGGCAGCTCCTCCGGCGTGTCTCGGCAGGCCGCTCCTTCGCCATGTCCTAACAGGCAGCTCATCCAGCGTGTCCTCGGAAGGCAGCTCTTTCGCCAGTCCAACAGCAGCTCATCCAGCGTGTCTCGAAGCAGCTCCTTCGCCATGTCCTCGTCCGTCAGCTCCTCAGCGTGTCCTCGGCAGGCAGCTCCTCGTGCGTGTCCCTCAGAAATGTATGTATATGTTTGGCGTGATGAGACGCACACAAATCCAATAATACTAATTCCCAAAGCGATTATCATATTTCAATTATGTTTCATTATAAGTAAGTTTACTCAAGCCGACCTTTAATCTTTTACATAAATCTGTTTGGCTAATTACCCACTTGTGAAGAGATGCATGCTTATATATCTTTTTAATGGCCTCCTCACGAAAGCATCGGAATATTGCTCGAGGAAGACAGCAGTTTACTTGGGCATCTAAGCAGGTGAGGTGATTTCTCTTAAGGAAATTTCATGATCTTTAGGCCCCGGAAGCGTTCGGTTCTTCGTTATGCCAACGGGTATTTCGTTGTTGCTTTTGCGTTGTTTGTATAAATCGGTTTCTTATTGTTAAAACGCGCACGCACACACACACTCAAAATCACACACACACACACACACACGACACACAATACACACCACACACACACACAACACATACATACATACATACATACGACAACA
>NC_051386.1:52654800-52659800 GCF_015228065.2 Penaeus monodon | reverse complement strand
AGAGAGAGAGGGGGGGGGGGAAGAGATAGATAGGCTGGGGCAGAGAGACAGACAGATAGACTAAGACAAAGAGAGGGGAGGGAGAGAGAGAAAGAGAAAGGGAGAGAGAGAGGGAGGGGAGACTAAGACAAAGAGAGGGAGGGAAGGAGGGAGGGAACGAGGGATGGAGGGAGAAAGAGAGAAAGAGAAAGAGAGGGAGGGGAGAGAATCCTGTAATTTCTTCCTTGAATAAATACAGGAAGCCACCCAAATCTAGTAAATTTGTTTTTCCTCACCATCCCCCATTACCTTTTCACGTTAACCCTGCAGAGAAACAGGTAACTAAGAAAACTACAAATACATAAGCTTGTGCAGATAATGGTATAACATCAAGTCCACGTACATTCAGAGCATTTTAATTTCTGTTTACCTATACATATTTGTGGATGTATAATCACGCGCAAAGTTTCACGAAGACGCACGGCGAGTGGGCGTTATAAACACACCATTTACTGAACCATACACCCCACAGAAATTATTGCGATAATTAGAATACCAAACTTATTGATAATACGGATAATCATGTCATTGCCTATTATTCCCCTACTTTTAGTATTTTTTTTTGATTCCATTATCAACCCTAAATTTCTGGGTTTTCGACAGTTAATTGCCACATCTTTTTTCAAGACATTGTGTTTAATGAAGACTGTCATAAGTGGCGACTAGTTGCTGCAATCCACTGCTACTACAACGTTCTACGTACGAGCTGTGAAATGGTCTTTGAGTTGCCACAACATTGCTCTTTGTTACTAAGGGTTATGAGAAGAAACTCTGGTTCCTCATTAGACGCCATTTTCATAACTGAGGAGGAGATGCGAGAATGATAGTTGCTTGCATGTTGTTTTACAGTTGCCTGCGTGAGCAACATATGGATGCAATTAATTTTCTCATGTGGAAGTTAGTCGGTTATTCTTAAATGTTTAAAATATGATTAAATTTGGTTTGTTTTATTTTCTTTTCTTTTCTATTTTAATCTTTGGCAACATTAGCTCTTACATGTTTTTTATCAGTGTTGTACCTGTTGCTTGAGCGCAAATATAGTCAAAGTACAATGAGGCAGTTGAAGCTTTAAGTTCCCAGTGTAAGAGCCGCTTTACCCGAGTCTTTTGAAAAGCCTCTCGGCTCTGCACTGCATGGCAAGAATTCATGTCACAGAATTTCCGTAGGTCTCTAATTAGCGTCAGTATTTTTAAAGCACTTCTTTCTGATAAACTCCTGGTTGTTAATCCCCTATTTTTTAAACGAGATGAAGGCACTGATGTAAATGGCCGTTTAGATTTTCCCGGCGATTTTCGCGGACTTTTTGAGCAGGGCCCCCCTCGTCTTCTTTTAAAGGTGGCTGCTGTTGTATCCCGCGGTTGAGGGTTGTCTCTCCTCCTTGGCGTTCGAAATATAAATTTTCATCCTGAATGACATCACCGTATAAGCGACACGTTATTTAAGAGTTAGGATTTTCCCACGGTTTTTCGATTTCTAGCAGAAAAGGGCCCAAGCTTTTTACAATTTGGGTTTGGGTTTTCTTGCGTCCTGCTAAAAAAAAAAAGTTATCATAAACTAGATAAAAAAATTCAGAGACACAGCCCGTCAGTTAAATTATGCAAAACCATTTTTTGTAGAGAATATGCAAGACTTTAATAACCATAAGTATTTCTTGCTCGTTTTTATTTAAAGCATATGTATTTGTGTTATATAACATGCCACATATCCCCCACCACACACACACACAACACACCACAATACATATATATATATATATATATATTATTATATTTTAAAATATTATATATATATATATATATATATATATATAAAATATATATAATTTTATATATATATAATATATATATATATATATAATATTTTAAACAAAAGAATAATATATAATATATATTGTGGGGTGGGTGTGTGGGGTGGTGTGTGGTATACATGTATAATGTATGAATACACACAGACACAGAAACACACACAACACACACACACACACACCACACACACACAACACAATACCACACACAAACACACACACAACACACAAAATTATATAATATATATATATGTTATATTATATATTATATATTTTAATATATATATATATATATATATATTTAAAGAATTTTCCCGTGACCGGATTCGAACCGGGTCACTCCAGGTTTTAAACCGGGGGGACCAGTCTAAACAAAAAAAACCATACCACACGAATCAATTTCCACCGATGCCTAAAGGGAGTATGTTTAAAATCTCGCTTCATCACTCATGTTGAATAGATAGGTCAGTCTAGTGTGATCCTAGTGCACACTCCTTTAATGGGTGTTTGGTATGGATGGTTTTGTATTGGGCCCCCCCGGTTTATCCTGGGGACCTAGGTTTGATCCTGGTCAGGGTCTTTGTTAAGTATTTTTATATTTAATTTTTTTTTTATATATATTATATATATATTTTAATAATATATATATAATATAATAATAATATATATATATATATGAGTATATATAATAATATATCAAGCGGCATTACAATATTCCATTTTATATTAATATATTTATATTATATATATATAAAAATATATATATATATATATATATATATTTTACGCATTTTGTATAATTTTCGAGGCCTATTTTTTCCTTGAGTAATTCAAATACCCAAACAAAAAATACAGTACACCGCAAGTATAAAAAAATGCATCGAGATAAATCAGGGCAGCCTATCTAGTACCGGAATTGATGCAAATTATTTACCAGTTAAAAAAAACAAAAAATATATAAAGATTTTTATTATTACGTGAAAGTATAGTTTCTATTATCTCGTCAGTGCAATAGATGCTTTTTTTCACTATTGTTGTTTTCCGGAAGCACTGTTTGAAAATGCTTTGTAGGAATTTTTTTAAACCTGATATGATTTTTTTATTTACAAAGGCTACAGGAAAAATAATGCTATAGCACGATTTAAATATTTCAAAAGGGTATTGGTGGAATATGTTGCTTACTAGTATTTCCCAGTATTTTACCATCTACTAAACTTACTATACACGAGTTTTTAATATAAAAACCCAACATACAACAAAAAAACCACATAATACATGAACATACGTACGAAAAATACATACACAACATCATACATACCTCCAAAATTAATTTAATATTATATATATATAATATATATATATTATATTATTATTATATATTATATATATATAAAAACAGCGCGCGTGCTCAATACGCGCACGGCGATGGGGGCAGGATGCACCCCCGACTCGCAGCGGCGATTTTTCACTGCACTGATTTAAGTAATTTAGGTAAATCGAACCCCCGCGATGAAGTTCCTTTCCCAAAAGGGAAATTCACCTCGATTGCCTATTTAGCCCCTGGTGGGAACCAGCCCCAAATCATGTTTGGGGCTAAGCCCGGATAAATAGAGGAATGATTACTAAAGGAACAGGCACTCTCCGTGGAAAGGAAAATGGGGGCCCTACCACGTACTCACTCCAAGATCATCACAACATGAAAATTACAATTAAGTATCATGCTATGACCACGGCGGATCAAACATGAACCTACCGTTAAAAAAATCAGCGCGCGTGCTCACATACGCGCGCGGCGATGCGTGTGTGCATGGATGAACCCACGCACTCATATATGGCCGCGGTGGCCGAATGGTTAGAGCATCGGACTCAAGACTGTCACGACGGCAATCTGAGTTCAAGGATTCGAGTCACCGGCCGACGCGTTGTTCTCTTGGGCAAGGAACTTCACCTACCTAGCCGCTGGGTGGGCAAGCAGCCAAGTTTAGTGCCCGGGCCCAGAAACCGGGTAAATAGAGATGGTGACTCGATTAAAAAACACCGGGCGGAAGGGGAACGGCCAAACCACCACTCTAAATTGCCAAGAAAATCATGGAAATCCATGATCGCCAACGTCCTTGTAGGACAGGGCACTTAAAGAAGAAGAAGAAGGAAAAAAAAAAAAAAAAAAGAAATATATATATATATAATATATATATATATATATATATATATACGTACATACACACATGCATACATACACATACATACATACATAAATATATACATACATATACATACATAAATAAATATATACATACATACATACATACATACATACATATACATACATATACATACATACATACATACATACATACATACATACATAAACATACATACATACATACTACATACATACATACATACATACATACATACATACATGCATACAGCATACATACATACATACGTGCATACTTACATACATACATATGTATATGTATGAGTGTGTGTGTGTGTGTGTGTGTGTGTGTGTGTGTGTGTGTGTAGAAAAGGAGAGAGAAACAGAGATAAACACACAGAAGAGGCAGACAGACAAGCAAACGGGCCCGCGATATGCATAACAATACCCGGCCGAAATCCACATTTAGTACATCCCAAGCACACGAGAAAGGGATAGGAAGTTTAGTTTTTTTCTTATTCTCTTCAATATTTTTTTCAACGTTTTGGTTTTGGTTTTTTTTTTTTTACTTTAAGTCCTCCTAGATTTTATTTTTGTGTTTAAATTTATAAGATCTGGATTTATTTCATCAAAGGGATGGCACCGTGAAATAAAGAAGAAAAAAAATTTTTTAAATTTTCAAAACATGATTAACGAAAAATGCAAAAATGTATGTTTTTTTTTTCCCCCAAGTTTTCATATTTTATTTAAAATATTTTATCCGTTTACAGCACCCCCAACTTAAAATACAACCCCTATCCCTGCTTCTTTCCCATGATATAGTCAATAACCTAATACTAATAAAAATTTATATGTGATCAAACCTATGTTCCGTGAAGACTTTTTCCCCCTGCCCCAGAAAATCCCCCTTTTCCCCCCCCTCCCTATCCCTGTGTGCAAAATTTTGTTCTTTTTTCAAGCAATCTTCAATGCGTAGATTGAAAAAAAGAACATACT
>NC_051386.1:52634800-52647300 GCF_015228065.2 Penaeus monodon | reverse complement strand
AATATATATTGTGATAACATGTAGTGTATATTATATGTGAATGCAGTATGGGATATCGGTGAAAACCCCTTCAGTTTAGATTACTGGTTTCCCCAAATAATATGTCGGGCGTATTAAGTGTAACGATTAAAGGGGCAAAAAATATTTCCCCTATTTATTTGGAGATGCGAGTAGGGGAGCCTGGGGTTCACTCAACTTTTATTTTCCCCTGAAAAACCCTCTACACCAATGTTTAAAATACAGAAATGATAATTCAACCACACGCCCCCGAGGGTTTAAAGGGGGCGCTTATTCAGTGGGCAACCAGGGAAAAGTAAATATGCATCGGGAAACAAAGAAGATAAAGAAAACATGTCCAAATTTAAAAAACACATTAAAAATCGGAACGGGGAAAACGTGGGGGAAAAAAAAGAGAGGGTAAATTACATACGTTGTAACGGAATGGATAGATACAACTTTCAAATACTGGAATAAGTGAGACAATTTAAAAAAGTAAGGGAAGTTTCAAAATAATGAAAACAAGACAGTTCTTTTTTTCGGGAAAAGAAAAAGGAAAATTATAGCCGGAGTTGCTATGATTCTCACGAAAAATACTGCAAATGCACTAATTTGGGAAACCCCCCCAATAAATGATCGCTTTTTTAAAACGAAAAAGAAAACCTCATAACTTTAATTAGACAATGCTACGCACCAACCAAACATTGAAGGAGAAAAAAGGGAATTTTTTTTATAACTCTCTCAAAGATATTTAGACAAAACCCCTAAAGAGATGTAAAAGTAATCATGGGAGACCCAACGCCAAAGTAGGAAAAAATTTCTAAAAAGAATGTGGAAATTGGGCCTTGGAGATATAAAAAAAGAGGTAAAAATTTTATGAATTCTGTAGTACAAAAAATCTAGTTTAGCCAATAATTGTTCCAACACCCCCCAAGACTCTTGTAACGTGGTTTTCCCCAGACAAAAGAAACGAAACCCAAATTGACTACTTTGTGTGAACCAAAAATGGAAAAGTTGCATAAAAAATCCAAGGACAAGCCCTGGTGCATGAAACAGTGACCACCAATACTAACTATCGTTTTTAAAAAATAAGATAAAAAAGAGGGAGCGTCCAACCCCAAACCCCAAAGGGCTCGCAAAAAAAACTCTTGATAACAATTACAAAATTTACAGGTCAAAAAAATTTTGAAAAATAAATGTGAAGATGAAAAACACCAAATGGTTGGGGGAAAAAGGAAAAAACCCTGAGCGCTGCTTAAGAAACACCCAAAAAAAAAAAAAGAAAAAATTCCCCCCTAAAATTATAAAAAAAAACACTAAGGAAATTGAAACAAAAAGATGCCTAAAAACCAAAAAGGGGATCAATAATCCAGTTGAAAAGTAATTTACAAAAAAAAAAATACAAAAATTTAAGATTTGCGAAAGATAAGGAAAATATTAAAGAAAAATTTCTAGAGAATTTAAAAAAAGTTTTATCAATAAGAAAACTAAAGAACCCACAAGGAGTCGAAACAACACGAAAAATTTAAAAACCCACAAGGACACTTGAAAAATAAGATGGACTTGTTTTATGTGATGGAAAAGAAATCAAAGAAGAGGAATCAATATTGTTCCAACCTATACAAAAAGAAAAAGATTAAAACAACATTAAATTTGGGTCAAGACAACGAAAAGAAAAAGCACGCTAGACGAAGTTTTAAAAGCCATAAAAGAAGTAAAGAATAACAAGAGCCGGGGGATGAAAAACCCCGCAGAACTAATTAAGAATGTGGCGAAAGTGTTTAATACTTCTTCTACAAACCTGTACAAAAAAAATGGAACAAAAGAAGATGGGCCCGAAGATGGGTAAAAGCAATCTTTGCTCCCATACCTAAAAAGGGGACGCACTCAATGCAACAAAAACAGGAAATTGAAATAAGTCACAGCAGCAAAAATTTTTTGAAAATTATTGAGAAAGAATGAAGCTGAAGTTAAGAGAGGAAAATTTCAGACGAACAAAACATGTTTTTGCCCGGGGAAAAGTACCAGAAACCCGATTTTAAACTAAAATTTATTATAGAGAAAAACAGAAAACATCAAAAAAACCTAACCCGTGTTTTATCGTTATGTGAAAACTTTGATACTGTTGATCACGATTCCCCTGGAAAGCATGAACGATATGAAATTCGAAAACACATCATCCAACTAATAAAAACTATGTTGTCAAAAACAAGCAGCTTAAGAACCACTTAGGGTTTAAAAGAAATTTTTCGAAGTCAAACAAGGAATGCGACAGGGTTTCATTCTGTTCCGCACCTCTTAAATAATTCTGAAACAATTTTGAGAGGTGCTCTAGAGAAATTTTTAAGGAATGTAGATGTGGAGGATACAAAATATAAATTAAGGTACGCCCGGGTTTAAATTTTTATTCCACAGTATCACGAACTACAACAACTACTAGATAAGTTTGAGAAGCAAGGAAAAGGCTGGCTGTTTTTTAATACCAAGAAAACTAAGTCATGAAGATTTTAAAAATAACCGGCAAGAACAATGATGAACATGTTACAATCAATGAAAGATTTTAGAAAATGTGAAAAAAGTTTCCCTTTTTTGGAGCTGTTTTAACTAATACATTGATGATCCCGGGAAAAAAGAAGAATTGCCCTTTCCAAAAACGCCACAATTTCTCTCAATAAAATCTGGGAAAAACCGAAGCATTCCTTCGGGGCAAAACTGGGTAGAACACATTGTTTTTCCCCAAATTTCATCATATGGTTCTGAGTGTTTGGGGGATAGACAAGAAAAAAATCAATGTTTTTTAATGTGGGTTTCGACGAGTACGAGTATCAGTGGACAGAGAAGAAAACGAATGATGAAGGCTGAGAAAAATAAATTGTTAAAACGGCTGGGAATCTTGGGCAGGAGGAAAAAAGTTTATTTTGGGAGTGTGAGAATAAAATATTTAGAAAGATTGCGACAGGGATGGTGATAGGAAACGAGGAAGGGCAAACGAAGACAGGGGTGAGGCAAACATCAAAAATTTGTGGGCGGATGGTACAAGTGGAAAGAAAAGGGGAAGACGAGTTTGTGGCGAAGGAGGGGAGAGGTCCAGGGGGCCAAACATGAGCATACGTTTTTGATGATGTATGCATGGTAATTAATTATATATATAAATTTTATTATATATAAATATATATATTAAAATTTGTATGTGTGTAAGTATATAATATGTGTGTGGTGTGTGGTGTGTTTTCATAAATACATACATATATATTATATATATAATATATATATATATAAAATTTTATATATATATATAAAATATATATATAGTTTTTTTATGTGAGATTTAAGGACTTGCGAGGGCTCACCTTTTTTAGCAGTCCTTTTTCCAGTTTTTCAAAAAACCTCGAGGCTGCTATTTAAAGGGGCATCGTGGGGAACAAAGTAGTCCAGTTTATTATGTGGACGACATCCTTTTGGGGTGCGACAAAGCAAACCCACAAAATCTCTATAGACTAAATGCAGTACAGCCCCCCCCTACAGTTCCCTAGGAGACTGACGGCCCCGTGTTCTCGTTTAAGAAAACTACAATAAAGAAATTTTATAAACTATTTTTCCGGCCCCTAGAAAAGGACCAAAATAAAGTGGTTTTTTCCTCCGAGCACTTAGAATCTCCCCGCTTGAGTTCCGGAGATGAAAATTAAACAGTCAGAAACAATTCAAGCCCTCCGTTACCCCCGCGCCTTTCCACCCACTCGACGCAAAGCCGAGAAGATTGTACGACCCAAAAGGGGACGCCAGAGAGAAAGACCCACAGAATAATTATCCCCCACCGGAGTTTACAGGCTTGGAGCCTGGGGGCTACCACTCCATGCAAAAAGGTCGGAAAATCTTAAGGAAAAAACCCCGATACAGCAGTACAGTAGCCGATACAGATACCTTTCGGCTACAAAATACATAGGGAAGACGGGCGAGGACTCCACGAATGGCGAATGAACAACACCGCAGCGTTTATGATAAGTGGATGCCTTAGTTTTTCAGGGATACCGACAGCCACCCCCCTAAGCGGTCCCAGGCCCATAAAACCCAAACCACCCCACGGCAAAAAAAACGGGTAAAAGCGGGTATCCATTCACCCCCAACACGATCACGCAACGGGCGTATAATAGCCAAGATGTGACCCGACCACAGTGCATGTAGAATACTTCTGAAATTCTTATTATACCATGAAGAAGCAAACAGCGAAAAGGGTTTTTGGGATATTCGGTGTTTTCTTTTTATTTTTCGTTTTTATTTTCAATTTTTTTCGACATGAATCCCCACGTGTGTGTGAATATCTCTTCTCTCTCTCTTCCTCTTATCTATTACTACTTCTATCTATATTATCTATCTATCTTTATCCATCATCTAAAATTTTTATCTATCTATTATCTATCTATTATCTATCTATATCTATTATTATCATCATCTATCTATTATCTATTATATTTATATATTAGATACATACATAAAACAAATAATAATACATACATACATTTATATTATAATATATTATATATAATATATAATATATTAATATTATATATATTTTTATAATTTTATATATATTTTATACATAAATATTAATATATATATATATATATATATTAATTATATATTATAAAATAAATATATACGTTATATATATATATATATATTATATATAAATATAATATTTTATATATGTATATATATAATATAATATTGTGTATGGCGTGTGCGTGTGGTGGTTGTGTATTTATCTATATATCTATATCTAATATTTTTATTTTTCTGTTAAACTATCATCTATCTATCTTATAAATAACACACACACACACCACACACCAAAACACACACACACACACACACAACACCCCCACACACACACACACACACACACAAACACAACACAGACACCCCCACCCCCCCCACACCACACCACCCCATCACCACCACCCACAACACACCACACACACACCACCACACAACACACACACACACACACACACACACACAGACAAACACACACACGCAGACACACACGACACACGACCCCACATACAAACACACACACAAACAATTGTATGTGTATATATATATAGGTATGGTATATATATATATATAATATATAATTATATATTACATATATATAATATATATAATTTTAAATATATATATATATTATGTATGTATATGTATATATAAAATTATAATATATATATAAAATATTTAATATATATATATATGATACACACACACACACCACACACACACACCACCCCACACACACACACACACAACCACACACACACACACACACACACACACACACACAACACACAAACACAACACACACACACAATAGATGTGTATATATAATAGGTATGTTATATATATAAAATATATTTTAATAATAAATATATTATATAATAAATATAAAAATTAATATATTATAAATAATTATATTTAGTAGTATATATATATATTATAATATATATATTAATTATATTTTTTTGATACACACACACACAACACACAACACACACCAAACACACACACCACACACAACACACACCCCAACAAACACCACCAAAACCACACACACAAAAAACACACACACAAAACCCCCCCACACCCCACACACACACACACACACACATTATATTTTTATATATATATATATATATATATTTATAATATAATATATATATTAATTTTAATATATAATATATATTATATATGCATAACTTTTAATATTTTCCAGAAGAGAAAGACAAATTAAAGTGCTGTTTTAAAAAAGTCAAACTTTTACAGATGAGGTTGCAGTGAACAAGGAAAAATTCACCCGTCGACACCCTAATATACAGAGTGATATTTATATCTAGTTTATTGCTTTTAAAGGTATATTCCAGCACATTCATTTTTTAGTATAAATCTTATGCAGCGAAAGTCATCTTGTTTGGTCTCAAAATTTTCAAAAAAAATACTAAAAAGCAAAAAAAAACATTCCCTTTTGACTATATTTTAAAAAAAGCATCAGCCACTTTCGTGTGGGTTTAAATTCAATATCGAAAAAAACGACGAATACATGCACAATAATATATGGAAACGGCACATACCCACACACACACACTTTTGTGTGTATATATAAAAATTTATTATATAATATATATATATATATTAATAATAAAATTATAATATGTGTGTGTGGTGTGTGTGTGTGTGTGTGTGTGGTATGGTGGTGAGTGGTGGTGGTGTGTTTTGTGTGGGTATATATTACATAATATATAACATAAAATGTTAATTTTAATATATATATATATATATATATATATATTATTTTATATATTATATTTTAATATATATATATATTATATATAATTGCTATATATAAAAAATTTAATATAAAAATATTATGAATATAATACATACATTATATATATATATATATATATATATAAAAATATATGTGTGTGGTGTGTGTGTGTGGTGGTTTTTGGTGTGTGGGGTGTGTGTGTTGTGTTGTGTTTGTGTGGGGTTTTTAATGTATATATATGTATATACATTGAAATACATATATATACTACAATTTTAACTTTATTAAATATGTGTGTGGTGGTTTGTGTGTGTGTGGTGTGGTGTGTGTGTGTGGGGTTTTTTTGGGGGTTGTGGTGTGTGTGTATAGTCTATTTTTTTATTGTAAAACAAAAAATCATCAGTGTTAATATATACTTTCACCCCCCCCCTGTTGGCATACTCACTGTGTATGTTCGTAATATGTAACAAATCACAAAATTGACATCACAACTCTTTTTAATATCACAACTTTTTTCCACCCCCCATACCCCCCAAAACAAGGATTGTTTTATATGAAACCCCTCATTTAAATTTAAGTTTTCGTTTCAACATAGCAAAGTTTTGAATCAACAATAGGAATTAAATGAAGGATTATCATTCGCCACGTCACTCTCAACTAACAAAAAAATGCAAAAAAAAACAATATTTTTAGCCCATTTTTGGCCCCGATGGGGAATTTATATTAATTTCCAAGTATAAATTTGGTCACCCTTTCTTTTACTGTCGATGCAATTACTTTTTTGCTTTTGGGTACTGCAGCTTGTTTGAGTTTTTTGTGTGGGGCGAAATTGAGCGCAACCAGACGGAATAAAAGGGTTTAAAAGCGGCCTTTAATAGCTTTTCTCTATCCCGGGTGCCACACACACAAAATAGATTATATATATATATATATATATATTATATATAATATTATATTAATAAAATTTTTATAATTTTAAAATATATAATTATATATAATTATATATATATTATTTTAATTTTAATACATATTAATATAGTGTGTGTGTGTTTATAATATATTATATATAATTATAATATATATATTATATATTATATATATTATTTTAAATATAATGTGTGTAATATTATAGTGTGTATATATATACATAATATAATAAACAACTGTGTGGTGTGGTGTGTGTCTATATATATATATATAAATTATATAATAAAATATATATTATATTATATATATATAAGTAATATAGATGATAGAAGATAATAGATGCGCGTGTGTATTGGGGGGGTGTTGTGGTGTGTGCGGTATGCGTAGTGGTGGTGTGTGGTGTACAATTATATATATTATATAATATAATATATTATATATATATATATATTATATTATATATATGTTGTATATATATATACATACGTGTGGTGTTTTGGGGTGGTTTGTGTATGTGTGATATGAAATAAAATATATTTTATAATAATATATATATATATAAAATTATATATATATATATATATTTATATATATATATATATATTATAAATATATAATATATTGACTAATATGTATATACATAAATATATATTTATATATCGGTGTTTGTGTGTGTGTGTTGTGTGTGTGTGTGTGTTTTTTATGATGTTGTAGCGTTTAAAGCAAAATTATCATAATAAATTTTTAAATAATAATTTTATATATATAATATAAATATATTATATTTTAAAATAATGGATACATATTTTATATATTTTATATATTATTATAATATATATTTTATTTATGTATGCATATATATATTTTTATATATTATATATAATATTAATATAAAATTAATATATAATATATATACATATGTTGCGTGTTGTGTGTGGGGGTGGGTGTTTTGGTGCGTGTGTGTGTATGTTTTGTGTATATGTTTTAATTTAAATATATTATATTATAATATAATTATATTATAATATCTGTGTGTGGCGTGTGTGGTGGTGTGTGAGTGGCGTGTATTACATACAGATACACACAACACACACACACACACCACCAACACACCACACACACACTCCGCAAAACACAACACAACACCACACACACACCCCACACACCACACACACACACACACACACACACACACACACACAATACACACACACACACACACCAAAATAATTTATAATATATATTATATATAATATAAATAATAATTATATAATTTAATATAATATATTATAATATATTTTTATACATATATTTTTGGATAATATATATATAATAAAATTTTTTTAAAAAAAAAAAATATAAAATTATATATATATTATATATATATACAAAAATTTTAAGATATTATAATTTATATAAAAATATTATATTTTAATAATAATATATACTATAAGGGGGAATATATATATATAATATATATATTATTATTATACATATAATTTATATATATATATATATATTAAATGTATATATATAGTATAATATATATATATATATATATATATATTATAATATATGTGTGTGTGTGGTGTGTGGTGTGTGTTGGTGTGGTGTGTGGTGTGTGTGTGGGATGTGTGTATGTAAACGAAAAAAAAATTATGATGTAAAAAAAGACGAACTTACATTCCCTTATAAAGTGCGGATCACAAAAAAAAAAATAAAAATTAAAAGGCCCCATTTGGTTAGCATTCGGGACAATCATTATTTCCTTAAAGGTTTTCCCCGGCCATAAGGCGAGCGTTAAAAGACTTTATGGGTATTCAATATGTTTCCCAACCATTCCAAAGGGGAAAGCTGAAAACCTGCCATTAGCATGCGTCAGGGTACCATCGTCAAGTGCATGGTTTATTCACGTACCAAACAGAATGGATAGATCAAGAAATGACGGAAATCAGTCGAATAGTGAAAAAAAAAAAGAAAAAAAAAGAAAAAACACAGCTGAAAGACCAAGTAATGGTATGTGTTGGTTGAATATGAATGTGATAGAGAAAAGGGATGTTGATTATATACAGTGAAAACTTTTCTTTTTCAATCAAATTTATTTATCTATCTTTCAATCTATCTATCTATTCTATATATATATATATATATATATATTTTAAAAATATATTTTGGTGTGGTGTTGTTGGGGGTGTTGTTGGGGTGTGTGTGGTGTGTGTGTGTGTGTGTGTGTTTTGTGTGTGTGTGTGGGCAAGTGTGTATCAGTTTCTCTCTCTCACTCTCTTTCCTTCTCCTTTCTCTCTCTCTTTTCTCTTCCTTAAAATTTTAAAATATATATATATATATTATAATATATATTATATAAAATATGATTTTTTTATATTATATATATATTATATATAATATATATAATTATATACATATATTAATATCATGTGTGTGTGTGGTTTGTGTATGTGTGTGTGGTGTGTGGTGTTGTGGTGTGTGTGTGTGTGTGTGTGTGTGGGGGTGTGTGTTGTGGGTGTGTGTGTGTGTGTAATTATGGTAAAATGTACTGTCACTGTAAAAAAAAGAGAGGGAAAAAAGAGTATCTATCACATATTTATATCTTATTTACTTTCCTTTTTTTAATCCTTTTCCCCTTAAAGGGGACTAACCCGGCGAGACGAATCTCCCTTTGGAGTATAAAAATATATGGAGTAGTAAAGCTTAAAATATATATAGATCGGCGCCTTTCCCACAGGAGGATTTCCAAATTAATTTTTGAAGGCGGGAGGAAATTTTCATGCCGTTCTTGATCATAGTTGCATCATTTGGTAGTGGAATTCGGCTCTTTTGCGTTTTAATTGAATTGTTTGTGGCTTTAGGAAGGGAAGATATTCCTTTAGTAATTTTGCATTCAGTGGCAGGCTGAAATTTTAAAAATCTGAAAAGAGAGAGAGGGGGAGAGAGAGAGAGAGAGAGAGAGAGAGAGAGAGAGAGAGAGAGAGAGAGAGAGAGAGACAGACAGACAGACAGACAGAGAGAGACAGAGACAGAGAGAGAGACAGAGGGACAGAGAGAGAGAAGGAGAGAGGCAAGAGAGGAAATGAGAGAAAGGGATAAAAGAGAGAGAGAATGACAGATAGCGAGAAGAGAGAGAGAGAGATAAAAGAGAAAGAGAATGACAGATAGCGAGAAGAGAGAGAGAGTGATAAAAAATGACAGATAGACAGAGATAGAGAGAGAGAGAGAGACAGATAACAAATGACAGATAGACAGAGATAGATAGATAGATAGATAGATAGAGAGAGAGAGAGAGAGAGAGAGAGAGAATGAGAGAGATGTTTCCCGGAAAAGCATCAAACATACGTAGGAGATATGAAACATCAGTAATTTGACTGATCTCTTTGAGCTTTTGAACTTTGCTCACCCACCTATGAACACTGAAATATCAGAGAGTTATCTAGTAAGCAAATTATGGTTAAAAAAAGAGGGGGGGGGATATATAGAAGGTTTATGATTACAAAATCTGCTATTCTGTATGCGAAATATATTCAGGATATCTGATATATTTCAACATACAATTATAATTACTTATCATACGTCCTTTCTCACGTCACCTTTATTTTCGGTCTTCCTCTGTCCATCTTCGGTCTTCCTCTCACTATCCTCGCTCTTCCTCTATCCATTTTCGTTCTTCCTTTCTCCATCTTCGGCTTCCCTCTCTCCATCCTCGCTCTTCCTCTCTCCAATCTCGTTCTCCCTCTCTCCCTCCTTCCAGTCCATATCCATTCTGAGCTTCCTCCTCCCTTATACTGATCATCCCTCCTCATAACATACCCAAAATACCTCAGCCTCACCTCTCTAGCCTTGTCACTGAACCTGCATACATAATAAACTCATTCTGGATTTTGTGCCATCTCGTCACTCCCAAGGAAAAACGCAGCATTCAAGCTCTGTGGCTATCGCTTCCTCCTTCTGCATTTTCGTCAGTGATACTGTCTCCATGCTGTATAACATGGCTGGCCCCACCGCTGTTTTATAGACCTTTCCTCTTGTCCATTTAGAAATCCTTCTGTCGCGTATCACTTCCGCCACTTTTTTTGTTTTTATCCGTTCTCCCTTTTTTTACTTCTCTTCCACAATCTCTTCAATACTACATTCACAAAAAAAAGAAAGAAAGAAAGAAAAAAAAATGCCTGTAACAATAGTGTGTCCAATTTCAGGAAAGATAAAACTGGCAACTCACCCTGGTCTCTGGAGTGTTCCGATTCGCTGTCTGTTTTTTTCTGATCAACTGACGTTTGATATTTTACATTTGTATTTGTATTTGTATTTTAAAACATATACAGTATCCTTTTTTTTATCTATTTTGAATGAAATTTGCTGTATTCCACCGCTTTCTACTAATGAAATGTGCTGTATTCCACAGCTTATTCCACCGCTTTCTACTAATGAAATTTGCTGTATTCCACAGCCTTATTCTAAAAAGACACTTTACGAATGAAATTTGCTGAATTCCTCAGCTTGTTGCCTTATTCTAAAAAGACACTTGGTATATCGGAGTATTACAGAGTCCAGGGTGAGCTGCATTTTTTTTCTAATATTGAACGGAGTATCCACACATAAGCAAACAGTTACACCGACGTCAGCCAAACAAGACAAACGACTCCAGTTATTGAAAATCAACAGGAATCAACGTCGCGTGAGACACATTAATTTGTAACATGTAGGAGTAAAGAGGGTAAGAGAGGGCGATCTGACCCTATTCTTAGGCCAGGAACAGTCATAACAACTTGAGTAAGAATATATAGTAACTGTATAGCGCATTATATAGCACGTATGAACGCCATGCACTATATACTCCATGATCACAAAACGCGCATGATATAGTGTATGTTGTCTCCACACGCTCAGAATTGTTTATAACTTTGCTACTCAATTCGCATAGGTTTTACATCAATTCTGCATCATTCATAAGTTACAGTTAGTTTATATCCGGGTAACATGAAAAGAGCTTATATTTTATACAGAGTGTATGTACAGTTTGAGCACGACGAAACTTTTTTGTGTCTCTAACTCCGTGTTTATGATAGCCAATGTTAAATCTCGTGCGATTCCGCTATCAAAAAATGCAAAATAAATTTCAACCTTAAAAGAGAATTAAAGTTTTCGTAGAAGGGACCAATTACCCTGTCCATTATTTTGAGGAATTTTGTTAATGTTATTTTCATTGTTTTGTTCGCGTTTGTTCTTCACTAATTTTATTTTTTCT
>NC_051386.1:52628573-52634700 GCF_015228065.2 Penaeus monodon | reverse complement strand
CAAGCAGGCAAACGAAAGATGAAAGAAAGACCTGAAGAAGAAACATTCTAATAGCAAAAGAAACAAATGAGCTAAATACAAAACGTGTCAAATGTTAAGGAAAACTAAGATCGAGCTGGGTCGGGCCCTGGTCAGTCTCCAGAGGACGAAAGGGAATAAGGAAAAGCCGAAGATTTTTGGCTACGACGACCCGGCTGGGAAGAGAGGAGAGAGAGGAGGAGGACGAAAAGCAGAGACAGACAGTCCGGCAGACAGACAGACTGAGAAACAGACAGAAAAACAGACGACCAGACAAAGAAACAGGGACAGATAAACAGATAGACAGACAGGCATGGAAACAGAGACAGGCAGACAGAAAGGCCTAAAAACAGAATCAGACAGACAGACAGACAAATAAACAGAGGCAGACAACCAGACAAGACAGAGAACGAGAGAATGGGAAGTCAGAGAGGAAGAAATGATATAAAAAGGAAGGGTAAAGGATTGTGTATCCAAAAGAGCATATATATCTTTCTGGTGGCGGGGAATGGAGTGAACGTACGGACGTAACTCTAAAACAGCTCATAAATCTTTCGGGGGGAGGAAAGAGAAGAAGAAATAGAGAGATTGACAGAGAAAGAGGAGGAAGGGAGGAAAGGAGAGGGAAGCATATACAGTATGTGAATATTCGTCCAAAACAGTATATCCATCTTTCAAAGGAAGGAATGGAGGGGGATATGGTATGTGAGAATTCGCCTCACATACTATGCTATTATTTCATTGTCAATATTGGTAAATTAATATAGGAAGATGAATACCAACGAGACTAACGAGTAATTACATATGATTTTATGAAACAAGAAAGCAATGGCAGAGAGGATACTGTCGCAGACGCCCAAAGGTCTCTCTCTCTCTCCTCTCTCTATCTATCTATCTATCTATCTATCTATTTTTTCCTTCTATCTATCTATATATATATATATATATATATATATATATATATATATATATATATATAATATATATTTCCATCTATCTAATTATCTATATATCTATTTATCTATCATCTATTATATTATATATATATCTTTATCTATCTCTCTCTCTTCTCTTCTCTCTCCTCATATCTTTCTCTCTTCTCTCTCTCTCTCTCTCTCTCTCTCTCTCTCTCTCTCTCTCTCTCTCCTTCTCTCTCTCTCTCTCTCTCTACTCTCTCTCTCTCTCTCTCTCTCTTCTCGTCTCTGCTGTCTCTCTCTTCTTTATCTCTATCTATCTCCTTATCTACCTCTCTCTCTCTCAGAGTCTATCTGTATATTATAATTATCTCTATTACTGACTATACTATTTAATCTAAACAAATATACGAGGGGGTCTTATTTCTCTCCCTTCCTCTCCCCTTTTCCTCCTTTTCCCTTTTTCCCCCCTTTTTTCCCCCTCTCTCCTTTTTCTCCTCCTTTTCCCTTTTTCTCTGGCTGTTTTCTTCTCTCTCTCTCTCTCTCTTTTCCCCCCCCCTCCTCTCTCCTCTCTCTCTCTCTCTCCTCTTTTTCTCTTCTTGCTCTCTCTCTCTCTTTATCTATCTTTTTCTCTCTCTCTCTCAGATGCAAACGAAATTGAAGAGGGAGAGAGAAGAGGGGGGGGGGGAAGAGATAGATAGGCTGGGGCAGAGAGACAGACAGATAGACTAAGCGAGAAGAGGGGAGGAGTAAGAGAAGAGAAGGGGAGGGAGAGGGAGGGGAGACTAAGACAAAGAGAGGGAGGGAAGGAGGGAGGGAAAGAGGGATGGAGGGAGAAAGAGAGAAAGAGAGAGAGGGGGGGAGAGAATCCTGTAATTTCTTCCTTGAATAAATACAGGAAGCCACCCAAATCTAGTAAATTTGTTTTTCCTCACCATCCCCCATTACCTTTTCACGTAATCCTGCAGAGAAACAGGTAAACTAAGAAAAACTAACAAATACATAAGCTTGTGCAGATAATGGTATAACATCAAGTCCACGTACATGTCAGAGCATTTTAATACTGTTTACTATACATATTTGTGGATGTATAATCACGCGCAAAGTACACGAAGACGCACGGGCGAGTGGGCGTATAAACACACACATTTACTGAACATACACGCACAGAAATTATTGCGATAATTAGAATACCAACTTTATTGATAATACTGTTATTAATCATGTCATTGCTATTATTTCCCCTACTTTTAGTATTGTTGATTCCATTATCAACCCTAAATTTCTGGTTTCGACAGTTAATTGCCACATCTTTTATCAATGACATTGTGTTTAATGAAGACTGTCATAAGTGGCGACTAGTTGCTGCAATCCACTGCTACTACAACGTTCTACATGCGAGCTGTGAAATGGTCTTTGAGTTGCCACATTTGCTCGTCATTGCTCTTTGTTACTTAGGGTTATGAGAAGAAACTCTGGTTCCTCATTACACGCCATTTTCATAACTGAGGAGGAGATGCGAGAATGATAGTTGCTTGCATGTTGTATACAGTTGCCTGCGTGAGCAACCTATGGATGCAATTAATTTTCTCATGTGGAAGTTAGTCGGTTATTCTTAAATGTTTAAAATAAGATTAAATTTGTTTTGTTTCCTTTTCTTTTCTTTTTTTAATCTTTGGCAACATTAGCTCTTAAATGTTTTTTATCAGTGTTGTACCTGTTGCTTGAGCGCAGATATAGTCAAAGTACAATGAGGCAGTTGAAGCCTTAAGTCCCAGTGTAAGAGCCGCTTTACCCGAGTCTTTTGAAAAGCCTCTCGCGACTGCACTGCATGGCAAGACATTCATGTCACAGAATTCCGTAGGTCTCTCAATAGCGTCATGTATTTTTTAAAGCACTTCTTTCTGATAAACTCCTGCGTTGCTTTAGATACCCTATTATTACTGAGCATGAAGAGCACTGATGTAAATGGCCGTTTAGACTTCTCGGCGACTTTCTGACGCGACTTCTTCAGAGCAGGGACCCCCTCGTCTTCATTTTAAAGGTGGCTTGCTGTTGTATGCCGCGGTATGAGGGTTGTCTCTCCTCCTTGGCGCTTCGAAATATGAAATTTCATCCTGAATGACATCACCGATATAAGCGACTACGTTATTTAAAAGTTATGGATATTCCACGTGCTTTTCTGATTTCTTAAGCAGAGAAGGCATAGCTATTTACAATTTAGGTTGGTTTTCTTGCGTTCTGTTGAAAAAAAAAAGTTATCACCACAACTAGATAAAAAAAAATTCATGAGACACAGACTCGTCAGTTGACATTATGCACAACCATTCTTGTAGAGAATATGCAAGCACATTAATATATTCCATAAGTATTTCTTGCTCGTTTTTACTTTATGCATATATATTTGTGTGTACATATATATACATGCACACATACTCACCCACACACACACACACACACACACACCACACACAACACACCACACACATACACACATCACACATAAACACACACACCACACACACACACCACACACACACACACACACACACAACACACACACACACACAACACATATATATATATATATATATATATATATATAATATATATATATATATATATATATAATATATATATATACATATATATATACATATACACATATATGTATATGCATATATGCATACATATATATATATATATATATATATATATATATATATATACATATATATATATATATATATATATATGATATATATATATATATGTGTGTGTGTTTGTGTGTGTGTGTGTGTGTGTGTGTGTATACATGTATATATGTATGAATACACACACACACACGCACACACACACACACACACACACACACTATATATATATATATATATATATATATATATATATATATATATATATATATATATATAAAAACCTTCCGTGACCAGGATTCGAACCTAGGTCACTCCAGGTATTAACCGGAGGACCAGTGCTAAACAAACAAACCATACCACACGAATCAATTTCCACCGAGTGCCTACAGGGAGTATGTTTAAAATCTCGCTATCATCACTCATGTATGAATAGATAGGTCATGTCTAGTGTGATCCTAGTTGCACACTCCTTTTAATGGGTCGTGTGGTATGGATGGTTTAGTATTGGCCCTCCGGTTTATACCTGGAGTGACCTAGGTTCGAGTCCTGGTCAGGGTCATTTGTTATATGTATTTATATATTTATATTTATTTGTTATATATATATATATATATATATATATATATATATATATATATATATATATATATATATATATATATATATATATATATATATATATATATATATATTACATATATATATCAGCATTCCTATAATTATCAGAGGCCATATTAATTCCTTTGATGTATATCAAATACCCAGTCAAAGCTACAGTACTACCGCAATGTATAAAAAAATGCATCGACGATAAATCAGGGCAGCCTATCTAGTACCGGTATATTGAAGCAAATTATTCACCAGTTAATAATAAACAGAAAATCATATAATATTGATACTATTATTACGTGTAAAGTATAGTTTCTATTATCTCGTCAGTGCAATAGATCGCTTATTTTTCACTATTCGTCCTGTTTTCCAGAAGCACTGTTAGAAAAGTGCTTTGTAGTGAATTTTATATCCATGATATGTATTTTTTTTTATTCACAAAGGCTACAGGCAAACATAATTGCTATAGCACGATTTAAATATTTCAAGGCTATTGAGTGGAATATGTTGCTTACTAGTACTTCCTAGTATTTCTATCCATCTACTAAACCTACTCATACACGAGTTTGAATATATAAATCCATACATACATACATAAATACACACATACATACATGCATACATACGTACGAACATACATACACACATACATGCATACATACATCCATAAATACATACATATATATATAAATATATATAAATATATATATAAAATCAGCGCGCGTGCTCACATACGCGCGCGGCGATGCGTGTGTGCATGGATGCACCCACGCACTCGCATGCGGCGATTATTCACTTGCACTGATTTAAGTAATTTTAGGTAAATCGAACCTAGATACGATGAAGTTCCTTGCCCAAGGAACTTCACCTCGATTGCCTATTTAGCCACTGGGTGGGAAGCCAGCCCAAGTCAGTGTTGGCCCTAAGCCCGGATAAATAGAGAGAATGATTACCTACAAGGTAACACCGGCACTCTCCGTGGAAAGGAGAGCGGATCAAACATGAACCTACCGTTAAAAAAATCATCGCGCGTGCTCACATACGCGCGCGGCGATGCGTGTGTGCATGGATGAACCCACGCACTCATATATGGCCGCGGTGGCCGAATGGTTAGAGCATCGGACTCAAGACTGTCACGACGGCAATCTGAGTTCAAGGATTCGAGTCACCGGCCGGCGCGTTGTTCTCTTGGGCAAGGAACTTCACCTACCTAGCCGCTGGGTGGGCAAGCCAGCCCAAGTCAGTGCCGGTCCCAGAACCGGGTAAATAGAGATGGTGACTCGATAAAAACACCGGGCGGAAGGCAACGGCAAACCACCACTCTAAATTGCCAAGAAATCATGGAAATCCATGATCGCCAACGTCCTTGTAGGATAGGGCACTTAAGAAAAAAAAAAAAAAAAAAAAAAAAAAAAAAAAAAATCATATAATATCTATATATATATAACTATAATATATATATATAGATAATAACATATATACGTACATACACACATGCATACATACATACATACATACATACATAAATATATACATAAATATACATAAATAAATATATACATACATGCATACATTCATACATACATATATATACATACATACATACATACATACATACATACATACATACATACATACATACATACATACATACATACATACATACATACATACATACATGCATACATGCATACATACATACATACGTGCATACTTACATACATACATATGTATATGTATGAGTGTGTGTGTGTGTGTGTGTGTGTGTGTGTGTGTGTGTGTGTGTGTGTGTGTGTGTGTGTGTGTGTGTGTAGAAAAGGAGAGAGAAACAGAGATAAACAGACAGAAGAGGCAGACAGACAAGCAAACAGGCAGCGATATGCCATAACAATAGCCGGCCGAAATCCACATTTAGTATTATGCTCAAGC
>NC_051386.1:52606073-52621073 GCF_015228065.2 Penaeus monodon | reverse complement strand
TATTTCTTGTTATCTTTTTCAGCACCCAAACTCAAAACCATATGATGCAATTGGAAACTAATGAGTTCAAAAACTTTACTTTGTCCGTAAGGAAATGCTTGGGGTCGTCCAGATGTTTTGAGGGGGTATTCTTCTTTTTATCCCCGGTGAATCATCATATGTGTTATAAAAACGCCCCAAGATAAGTAACTCTTTCACATTTTCCAAAACCCTTTCCATTGATTGTAACTGTTCATTTTTTGTTCTTGCCGTCATCTTTGAATCTTCATTTTTGTTTTTTACTTAAAAAAAGCCCCTTTTTCGCTTGTTTTCTCTAATTTTTTCTATACTTTGTAGTTCATATCTGCTGGCAATCAAAATATATCTGGGCGTACCCTAGATTTGATATTTTGTTCCCCCCAAACTCTACAGTTCCTTCAAATTCTCTAGAGCACCCTCTCATAATTGTTTCAGAATATATGTTAAGAGGTGCGGAGAAAAATGCAACCCGCCCGCACTCCTTGTTTGATTTCGACCATTCTGTTAACCCATAAGTGGTTCTTACAGTTGCTTTTTTGTTGTCATAAATGGCTTTTTTTACCACAAACACACACACCCCACACCACACACACTCAACATATATATATTATATATAATTTATATATATAATATTTGATAAAAATTTTGTGTATATTGTTATTATACTATAAACCAAAAACATAATATAATACACATAAACTTTAAATATATATATATATATATATATTATATATATTTTATAATATATATATATATAATATATTTATAAAACATGCACAAAAACGTATATCAAAATATTTTATCATATATAAATATATATATTATATTAATATTATAATATATATAATTATATATAAATATATATGTAATAATATTGTGTTTAACATGTATGTGTATTAATTTGTATATGCATTATGGGGATATCTGGTAAAACCCTTGTTCTACTGATTACTTTTTTCACCAAAAAATATGTCTGGCGTATTACATTTAAATGTTTTAAACGGCGAAATATTTCCTCCTATTAGTTGGAGACTGCGATTGAGAGGAGCCTGGGGATTCCACTCAACTTTTTTTTCTCCTGAAACCTCTAACCAATGAAAAAACGAAATGATAATTCACCCAGGGTCGCCGTCGCGGGGGTTTATAAAGGGCGCGTTATTCAGGGAAACCAGGCTGACAATTTTTAAATATGCACCCTGAAGACAAGAAATAAGAAACATGTCCAATTAAAAAACACATTAAAAAATCGGAACGTGGACGTAGGGAAATGAAGAGTGGAAAATTTTACATACTGTCGTAACGAATGGATAATCAACTTAAATACCAGAAAAAGTGAGAAAATCTAGGAATGTGAGAAAATTTGGGAAAAAGTAATGGAAGTTTAAAAACAAAATGAAACAAGACGTTTTTTTTTTCGGGAAAAAAAAGGGAAATTTGCCCCGGAGTTGCTATGTTCTCACAAAAAAAATACGCAAATGCCAAATTGGGGTACAGCCCAAAAAATATCGCATTTTAAAAAAGTCAGAATCAAGAAAACCTCAAAACATTATATTTACAATGCTCGCCCCAAACCAACATTAAAGTGATGAAAAAAATGGAATTTTTTATAACTCTCTCCAAGATCTTTAACCAATCCCTAACAGAGTGAAAAAGTAATCAGGGGGAACCTCAACGCCAAAGTAGGAAAAAAATTTTCTAAAAATGACACCTGTGGAAAATTCGGCCTTGGGAAAATTAAAAGAAAAAGGGAAGATTTTATTGAAATTCTGTAGTACAATAATCTAGTTTTAAACCAATACATTGTTTCCAAAAACCACCCCAAAACTCTTGTAAAAACTGGTTTTCACCCAAAAAAAAAAACACCAACCAAATTTACTACATTGTGCTAAACCAAAATGGGAAAAATTGCTTAAAAATGCAAACAAGACCTGGGGCCGACTGCAAAAATCCACCAACTCTAACTATCGACTTTAAAATAAGACCAAAAAGATGGGGCGTCCAAAACCCCTCTAAGGGTCGACTCCAAAAACCCTTTATAAAAATTACAGAATTACGTGTAAACAAAATTTTAAATAATCAAAGGAAGAGAAAAACACCCAAAAGTTGTGGGAAAAAGGAAAAAAACTCCTGACGCTGCTTAGAAACTTCGCCAAAGAAAAAGACAAATTCCCCCCGAAAAATCTGAAAAACACTAAGTGAAAAGAAAAAAAGAAGATGCCCAAATCAAAGGGGATCAAAAATCCCGTTGAAAAGTATTTACAAAAAAAAAAAACAAAAAAATTTAAGATTATTTCGACAAGATAAGGAAAAAAATTTTAAAAAGAACATTGCTAAGAATTGAAAAATGTTCTATCATAAGACAAATAAAGAACTCACCAGGGGTACGAAACTAACAAATTTAAAACCCACAATGGACACTTGAAAAAAGAAGATGGCTTGTTTTATGTGATGGAAAAAGTCAAATAGATGGAATCATATTTTCCCAACCTAAAAAAGATAAAAAAACTAAAAACAACAAATTAACTCAATCAACGAAATGAACCACCGCCCTGCTAGACAAGTTTTAAAAGCCATAAAAAAAGTAAAAAATAAAAGACCCCGGGGAAAAGATGAAAAAACGCAAACTAATTAAATGCTGGCGAAAGTGTTGAAAACTTCTACAACTCTGTACAAAAAAAAATTGGGAAAAAAGAAATGGCCGAAAACTGGGGAAAATCAATCTTTGCTCCCCTACCTAAAAAGGGGACGCACTCCCTGCAAAAAATAAAAAAGGACAATTGCTTAATAAGTCCACAGGGCAAATTTTTTGAAAAATTTTTGCTGAAAGATGAATTTTAAGTTAAGAGGAATTGCAAGAACAAACATGTTTTTCGCCCTGGAAAAGGTACCCGAAACCAGATTCTAAAACTAAAAATTTATTTTGAGAAAACAGAAAACCAAAAAAACCTATCCGTTTTCTCGATTATGTGAAAACTTTTTATAGTTGATCACGATATCCTCTGGAAAGAGAACGAATGAAATTTCGAAAACACATCTCCAAATAAAAAGCTATGTATGATCAACAAAAAGCAGCTGTAGAACCACTTTGGGGGTTAAAAAGAAAGGTTCGAAGTCAAAAAAGGGGTGCGACAGGGTTGCATTTTGTCTCCGCACCTCTTTAACATATTCTGAAACAAATTATGAGAGGTGCTCTAGAGAAATTTTTAAGGGAAATGTAATGTTGGGGATAAAATACAAATCTAAAGGTACGCCGATGATATATTTTTTATTCCAGCAGTATCACTGAACTACAACAATACTAGATAAAATTAAGAACAACGAAAAAGGGTGGGTTGTTTCTTATGCCAAAAAACTAAATCATGAAAATTCAAAGAAACCGCAAAGAAAAAGATGAACATTTAAATCAAAGGAATGATTGTAAAAAAAAAAAAAGTGAAAGATTCCTTATCTTGGAGCTGTTTTTAAATAATACATATATATTCACCAGAGATAAAAAGAAAATTGCCATTGCCCAAAAAACCCCCAATTTCTCTCAAAACATCTGGGAAGACCGAAGCATTACCCTTTCGGGCAAAACTGAGGGTTTTTGAACCATTATTTTCCCAATTGCTCATAGGTTTGAGTGTTGGGTCTACGTAGATAGACAAGAAAAAGATCAAAAGTTTTGAATGTGGTGTTACAGACAGTACTGCGTATTTTGGCAGAGAAAAGACGAATGATGAATGCTGGAAAATAATTGTTAAGATCGGCGTTGGCATCTTTACAGGGGGAATTAAAATTTTTGGGCATGTGAGAGAAGAAAATTTGGAAAGACTTGCTGAAGGGATGGTGTAGGAAAACAAGGGAAAAGGCAAACCGAAGACAAGACTGAGCGACAAAATCAAGGTATTTGTGGGGTTCGATGGTAAATGGAAAGAAAAACGTAAGATCGAGTTTGTGGCGAAAGGGTGGTGGGGGGTCCACGGCTGCTCAAAAAGAGCTACCGTTTTTTTATGAGATAGCCTGTTATATTATGTTGTGTTGGTGTGTGTGTGTGTGTGTGTGTGTGTGGTGTGTGGTGTTTACATAAATACATCTATATATATATATAAATATATATTATTAATATATTAAAATAATTATATATATATAGCTTTGTGTATGTGCAGATTCAAGGACTTGCGATGGGCTCACCTTTTTCAGCAGTCCTTTTTCCGTTTTTCATAGAAACCCTCGGGCTGACTATTTAAAAGGGGCATCGTGGGGAAAAAGTGTCAGTTTCATTATTGGACACTCCTTGCTGGAGTGTCGACAAAGACAACCCTACAAAACCTATAGACTAAAAGCAGTACAGCCCTCCTACTTCCCTAGAAGACCTGCGGCCAGTGTTCTCTGTTTCAGAAAACCCACTAATAAAGATAAATTTTAAACTTTTATCCGGGCCCTGCAAAGGACCAAAAAAAACGGGTTTCTTCCTCCGAGCAATTAGAATCTGCAGCTCTGAGTTCCTGGAATGAAAATTCAACACGTCAGAACAACTTCCAAACCCCCCGTTCCCTCGGGGCCCTTTCTCACCCACCTCCGACGCAAAGCCCAGAAATCATGTACGACCAAACGGGGACGCCGAGAGCACGACCCCAGAAAAATTATCCCCACTCGGAGTTGACAGAGCATTGGGGGTCCTGGGGGGCTCCACTCCCTGCAAAAAGGGCGGAAAATCTCAAGGAAAAAGTCGATCACAGCAGTAAAAGTACCAATTACAGCAAAACCTTTCGGCTACAAGTAACTAGGGAAGACGGACAGGACTCCCCGAATGGCGAAAGGACAAAACCGCAGCGTTCATAAAGTGGACTCCTTCGTTGTTCACGTGGATCCGACACCCCCCCCTAAGCGGTCCCAGGCCTTCATCTAAAACCAGGGCCCCCCCACGGCAAAAAAACGTGGTAAAACGACGTCATCCATTCACCCAACACCTGATACCGCAAAAGGGGGCTACGAACTAGCCAAATGTGACCTACCACTCAGGCATGTAGATATACTTCTGATATCTCTTATTTATACCATGAAAAAGCAATACAGCGAAAAAGGGTTTTTTGGGAAATTCGTGTGTTTTCTTGGTATTCCTTCGTTGTTTATTTGCAATTTGTTCGACATGAATCCTGCACGTGTGTGTGAATATCTCTCTCTCTCTCTCTCTATCTATCTATTTTCTATCATATCTATCTATCTATCTATCTATCTATCTATCTATCCATCTATCTATCTATCTATCTATCTACTACTTCTACTACTATCTATCATCTATCTTCTATCTATCTATTTTCTATCTATCTATGTAGATAATGATAGATAGATAGATAGAAGATAGATGATCATATATATATATATTATATATTATATATATATATTTTAATTATATATATATATATATATTTATTTTTTATTATATATTTTATTTATATAAAAATAAAAAAATTATTAATATAATATATAATAATTATATATATATATAATATTATATATATTAATATGTATCTATCTATCATCTATCTTCATCTTCTATCTACTTCTATAGATGATAATAGATAATAATATAATAGATAATAGATAATAGATAGATAGATAATAGATGATAGATAATAGATGATGGGATGATATTTTAATAGATGATAGTAGATATAATAGATAATAGATAGATAGAGAGAGAGAGAAGATTTCACACACCTGCAGGATTATGTCGAACAAATTGCAAATAAACACGAAGGATCAGAACACCAATATGCCAACCCTTTGCTGTATTGCTTCTTCATGGTATAAATAAGAGATATTCAGAAGTATATCTACATGCACTGAGTGGTCAGGTCACATCTTGGCTAGTTCGTAGCGCCCGTTGCGGTGATCAGGTGTTGGGTGAATGGATGACCGTCGCTTTTACCACGTTCTTTTGCCGTGGGGTAGGCCTTGGTTTATGATGAAGGCCTGGGACCGCTTAGGGAGGTGGCTGTCGGTATCCACGTGAACAACGAAGGCAGTCCACTTATCATGAACGCTGCGGTGTTGTCCATTCGCCATTCGTGGATCCTCGTCCTGTCTTGCCTATGTATACTTTGTAGCCGAAAGGTATGCTGTAACTCTGGCTACTGTCTGCTGTGATCTGACTTTTTTCCTTGAATATTTCCGACTTCTTGCATGGAGTGGCAGCCCACGGGACATCCAAGTGCTCTGTCACTCCGAGTGTGGGATAATTATTCTGTGGGTCGGTGCTCTCTGGCGCCCCCGTTTGTCTGTACTTTATCTTCTCGGTTTGCGTCGGAGGGGGGTGAGAAAGGCGCGAGGGTAACGGAGGCGTTGGAAGTTGGTTTCTGACGTGTTGAATTTTCATCTCCAGAACTCAGAGCTGCAGATTCTAGTGCTCGAGGAGAAACCACGTTATTTGGCCCCTTTTGCACGGCCGGATAATAGTTTATAATTACTTTATTGTAGGTTTTCTGTAAACGAGAAACTGGGCCGTCAGGTCTTCTAGGTAAACTGTATGGAGGGCTGTACTGCATTATCCTATAGAGATTTTTATTTTGTCTTTGTCGACACTCAGCAAGGATGTCGTCCACATAATGAAATGGACTACTTTGTTCCCAGATTCCTTTAATATTCACCTCGAGGGTTTCTATGAAAAACGGAAAAGGGACTGCTGAAAAAGGTAGCCCACCCAAAGTCCTTGAATCTGAAACATACACAAAGCTTTTAATATATATATTATATATATATATATATATATATTATATATATTATATATATATATATGTTGTATTTATGTAACACACCAACCACACACACACACACACCACCACACACAACACATATATATATACATGCATATCATCTCAAAAACGTATGCTCATGTTTAGCAGCCGTGGACCTCTCCACCATCCCTTCGCCACTAAACTCGATCTTACCTTTCTTTCACTTGTACCATCGACAGCCCAAAAATACCTTTGATGTTGTCGCTCAGTCTTGTCTTCGTTTGCCTCTTCCTCTGTTTCCTATCACCATCCCTGTCAGCAAGTCTTTCTCAATACTTTACTTCTCATCACATGACCAATAAACTTTAATTTCCCCCTGTCCAAGATGTCCAACCAGCCGATCTTAACAATTTATTTTTCTCGCACTTCATCATTCGTCTTCTTCTCTGTCCAGCTAATACGCAGTACTCGTCTGAAACACCACATTTCAAACTATTGATCTTTTCTTGTCTATCTACGCCCAACCAACACTCAGAACCATATGATGCAATTGGGAAAAACTAATGTGTTCAAAACCCTCAGCTTTGTCCGAAAGGGTAATGCTTCGGTCTTTCCAGATGTTATTGAGAGCAATTGTGGCGTTTTTGGCAATGAAATTTTCTTTTTTTTAAATCTCTGGTGAATCATCATATGTATTAGTTTAAACAGCTCCAAGATAAGTGAACTCTTTCCATTTTCTACAATCATTCCATTGATTGTAACATGTTCATCATTGTTCATTGCCGGTTATCTTTGATCTCATGATCTTAGTTTTCTTGGCATTAAGAAACTAGCCAGCCTTTTCGCTTGCTTCTCTAACTTTATCTAGTACTTGTTGTAGTTTCAGTGATACTGCTGGCAATCAAAACTATATCATCGGCGTACCTTAGATTTGATATTTTGTATCCTCCAACATCTACGTTCCTTAAAATTCTCAAAGGGGCACCTCTCATAATTGTTTCAGAATATATTTTTAAAGAGGTGCGGAGACAGAATGCAACCCTGTCGCACTCCTTGTTTGACTTCGAACCATTCTGTTAACCCATAAGTGGTTCTTACAGCTGCTTGTTGTTGATCATACATAGCTTTTATTAGTTGGATGATGTGTTTTCGAAACTTCATATCGTTCATGCTATTCCAGAGGATACGTGATAAACAGTATCAAAAGCTTTCACATAATCGATGAAACACAGGTATAGGTCTTTTTGATGTTTTCTGTTTTTCTCTATAATCAATTTTAGATTTAGAATCTGGTTTCTGGTACCTTTTCCAGGGCGAAAACATGCTTGTTCATCTGCAATTTCCTCTTTAACTTCACTTCCATTCTTTCAGCAATAATTTTTCAACAAATTTTGCTGCTGTGACTTATTAATGCAATTGTCCTGTTATTGTTGCATTGGAGTGCGTCCCCTTTTTTTTGGGTATGGGAGCAAGATTGATTTTACCCAGTCTTCTGGCCATCTTCTTTTGTTCCATATTTTTGTACAGAGTTTGTAGAAGTATTCAACACTTTCGCCAGCATTCTTAATTAGTTCTGCTGTTATTTCATCTATTCCCGGGCTCTTGTTATTCTTTACTTTTTTTATGGTTTTTATAACTTCGTCTAGCAGTGGCGGGGGTTTTCATCTTCGTTGTCATTGAGTCTAATTAATGTTGTTGTTAGATTTTTATTCTTTTTGTATAGGTTTGGGAACAATATTTATTCCATCTATCTTTGACTTCTTTTCATCACAAAAAACAAGTCCATCTTCAGTTTTGATATTGTCCATTGTAGGTTTTAAAATTTTCGTGTGATGTTTCGTACTCCTTGGTAGAGTTCTTTAGTTGTCTTATTGATAGAACAGTTTTCAATTCTAGCATGTTCTTTAATTTTTTTTCCTTATCTTGTCGCAATAATCTTTGAATTTTTGTATTTTGTTTTTTTTTAAATTACTTTTTCAACTGGATTATTGTACCCTTTGATTTTAGGCATCTTCTTGTTTCAATTTCAAATTAGGTTTTTTCAGATATTCAGGGGGAATTTGTCTTTTTCTTTTTGGCGATAGTTTCTTTAAGCAGCGCTCAGGAGTTCTTTTCCTTCTTCCCACAACTCTTTGGTGTTTTATCATCTTCACATTGATTATTTCAATTTGTTTGACACTGTAATTCTGTAATTGGTTATCAAGAGTTTTGTAGTCGAGCCCTTGAGGTGGTGTTGGACGCTCCATCTTTTTGAGTCTTATTTTAAAGTCGATAGTTTTGTAGTTGGTGGGCACTTTTGCAGTCGGCACCAGGTCTTGTCTTGGCATTTTTTTAAGCACTTTTCCATTTTTGGGTTTAGCACAATGTAGTCAATTTGGTTGCGTGTTCTTTTGTCTGGTGAAAACCACTGTACAGAGTCTTGGGTGGGGTTGGAACATGTATTGGGTATAACTAGATTATTTTTTACTACAGAATTCAATAAAAACTTTACCTCTTTCATTTATATCTCCAAGGCCGATTTTCCACAGGTGTCCCTTTTTAATAATTTTTTCCCACTTTGGCGTTGAGGTCTCCCATGATTACTTTTACATCTCTGTTAGGGATTGTGTCTAAAATATCTTGAAGAGTTATAAAAAATTTTCCCTTCTTCATCACTTGCAATGTTGGTTGGTGCTAGCTTGTATAATACTAATGTTATGAGGTTTTGCTTGTATTCTGACTTTTAAAATGCGATCATTTATTGGGCTGTACCCAATTAGTGCATTTGCAGTATTTTTTTGTGAGAATCATAGCAACTCCGTGACTATAATTTCCTTCTTCTTTTCCAGAAAAAAGAACTGTCTTGTTTTCATTAGTTTTGAAACTTCCATTACTTTTCCAATTGGTCTCACTTATTCCTAGTATTGGTCTCACTTATTCCTGGTATTTGAATGTTGTATCTATCCATTTCGTTACAGACAGTATGTAATTTACCCATCTCTTTCATTTTCCCTACGTTCCACGTTCCGATTTTTAATGTGTTTCTTAATTGGACATGTTTTCTTTATCTTCTTTGTCTTCCAGATGCATATTTAACATTGTCAGCCTGGTTGCCCACTGAATAACGCGCCCCTTGATAACCCACGCGACGGGCGACGTGGTGTGAATTATCATTTCTGTATTTAATCATTGGTGTAGAGGTTTGTCAGGAGAAAATAAAAGTTGAGTGGAATCCCCCAGGCTCCTTCTCAACTCGGGAGTTCTCCAACTAACTAGGAGGGAACTATTTCTGCCGCTTTAAAACAGTTACACTGTAATACGCCAGACATATTATTTGGTGAAACCAGTAATCAGTAGAACTGAAGGTGTTTTCACCAGATATCCACATACATGCATATACACATATATATATACACATACATGTATATCACAATATATATTATCATATATATATATATATATATATATATATATATTTATATATTATATAAATATTGTGATATACATGTTTATGTGCATGTATATATATAAAATATATATATATATTTTATATATATATATATATATATATAATTTTATATATATATATATATATATATGTATTTTTTTGTGTGTGTTTTGTGTGTGTGTGTGTGTGTTTGTGTGTAATAAAAGCCATGTATGACCAACAACAAGCAACTGTAAGAACCACTTATGGGTTAACAGAATGGTTCGAAGTCAAACAAGGAGTGCGACAGGGTTGCATTCTGTCTCCGCACCTCTTTAACATATATTCTGAAACAATTATGAGAGGTGCTCTAGAGAATTTTGAAGGAACTGTAGATGTTGGAGGATACAAAATATCAAATCTAGGGTACGCCGATGATATATTTTTGATTGCCAGCAGTATCATTGAACTACAACAGCTACTAGATAAAGTTGAGAAGCAACGAAAGGCTGGCTTGTTTTTTATGCTAAGAAAACTAGATCATGAAAATTCAAAGATGACCGGCAATGAAAAAGATGAACATGTTACAATCAATGGAATGGTTGTGGAAAATGTGAAAGAGTTCACTTATCTTGGAGCTGTTTTGACTAACACATATGATGATTCACCGGAGATAAAAAGAAGAATTACCTCTCAATAACATCTGGACAGACCGAAGCATTACCTTACGGACAAAGCTAAAGTTATTGAACTCATTAGTTTTCCCAATTGCATCATATGGTTCTGAGTGTTGGGTGCTGAAGAGATAGCAAGAAATAAATCAATAGTTTTGAAATGTGGTGTTACAGACGAGTACTACGTATTAACTGGACAGAGAAGAAAACGAATAATGAAGTGCTGAGAAAAATAAATTAATAAAAGTTTATTGGTCATGTGATGAGAAGTAAAAGTATTGAGAAAAACTTGCTGACAGGGATGGTGATAGGAAATAGAGGAAGAGGCAAACCGAAGAAAAGACTGAGCGACAACATCAAAGATATTTGCGGGCTGTCGATGGTACAAGTGGAAAGAAAAGCGTAAGATCGAGTTTAGTGGCGAAGGATGGTGGAGAGGTCCACGGCTGCAAAACATGAGCATACCGTTATTGATGATGATATATATATGTATGTATGTATGTATGTATGTATGTATGTATGTATGTATGTATGTATGTATGTATGTATGTATGTATGTATCAGTCTCCCTCTCTTTTCTCTTTCTCTCTGTGTTATTTATATAATATATATATATATATATATATATATATTATATATATATATATATATATATTATATATATTTAATATATATATATAATAATAATGATAATATATAATAAAATTATATATATATATATATATAAAATATATATATTATATATATATATATATATATGTTTGTATGTATGTATATAAACACAAATACTTATATGTATATATGAAAGTACATATCTGTGCTTGTATATTTTCGTTTCTGTCACACGAAAACGTTCGTCATTTTAAAACTCTCTCGCATTTTTTTCTAGAATCTACATAACTAATTTCATTTGAATAAACTACTTAGATGCATATGAACTCATCCTTTCAGCTTTCATATACATATGCTTTTTAGTATGCATAAGACCGTTTCAGTTTTCAGTTTCTATTTTTTCTTTCCTTACATGAAATTATGAAGCACCTCCCCTCTTGCCTTACACATTTTACGTTATATTCTATTTGAATTTCGAACTAAATTCTCTTTTATGTGCACGTTGTTGCTTAACTCAGGAATAACTAGATCTCGTAAAGTTGTTTTGTTGTGAAAATTTTCATTTTTTCTTATTGTGTGAGTAATTCATGAACTTCGGTGACACTAGAGAAAGTGTGTGTTTGTTATTATGTTCGCGATATATCAATGGCGAGCAAATTAAGGTGTCTATTGTTTGTTACTAGTATTGCTCGTTTTGTTGGTACATATTTCCTTTGCTGCTATTATTATATGAATATTACTCTCTCTATTAGCGCCATCACTGAAATCAGTATCATCATCTTCATTAATATTATCATCATCCTCATTACACTTACCACGGGCGTTAGTATTATTAGCGATGACGGCCTTAATTTAAGTCTTTTTATCGTAGCTGTTGTCTTTTTAATCCTGTTTGATGTGATGAAACGGCGCATCATGCACTCATATAGCACACCAGATTTGATAATTATTTTTCTATTGTGAATTAATGGAGTGGAATTTGATTACGCATTCATTTTCCACACTGTAACCCCTACTTCCTATCAAACATTATATAAATCAGCGGAAAAAAGTGACATCATTCTCTTTTCATAATTCACTTGTAAAAAAAAAAATCTAGAAATACCTCACCACCTTCACCAGCATCACCATTTCTGTCACCACCTTTTGCATCATCGCCCTGTCCTTCATCATTACCCTTTCCTCACGTCGCAATTTCTCCGGCACACTGTTAGCCCCTATTTTACAAACCCCAGAACCTCCATTTATTCTCTTTCTCCTTATCCGTTCTTGGGCCCCAAATTTCCCCATAAAAACGACCCCATAATATTCCCGCTCTTTAAACCCAACGCTATCCAAAGCGTCACTGTCACCAGCCAAAACCACAGCCTCCTGTATCGACTTATAGTGGCCACGCCTTATAAGGGGACGGCCGTCTGGTGAGGTCGAGAATTAGCTGCTGAAAATATTTCTGTTTTATATGACTTGGTTTGCTTGTTTCTTTGTTGGTTTTGATAAGTCGTAGGAAGTATATACAGTGTTTATATATCAATCTATTATCTCCAATCTACACACACACACACACCACACACACACACACCCACAACACACACCACACCACCACCTCTGTGTGTTGTTTTTGTGTGTTTGTATATTTTAAAATTTAATATTATATATATATATATTATATATAATATAATTTAAAATTATATTATTATTATTTTATTATTTTAATATATGGTGGGGCTGATGTGGGGTGTTGTGTGTTGAGGAGGGAGAGAGAGAGAGATAGATAGAGAAAAGAGAGGGAGGAGGGGAGAGAGAGAGAAGAGAGAGAGAGAGAGAGAGAGGAGAGAGAGAAGAGAGAGGAGAGGGGGGGGGGGGGGGGGGGGGGGTGAGAGAGGACACTCCAGGGTTACTATATCAACAAAACCAAAAACTTCCTTAAAAACGATAGGAGGGAAACAGAGGAGCAAAAAAAGGTCCTTACGTGTTTTGGGTGTGTGTGTTGTTGTGTGTGTTTTGTGTGTGTGGGGGTGGGGGGGTTGGTGTATGTGATGTGTCTGTGTTTTTAGGTGTGTCTGCTCGTCAAAGTAAACGTATCAAATGTATGTATGTTGTGTGTGTGTGTGTGTGTGTGTGTGTGTGTGTGTGATAGTGTGTGTATGTGAGTTTGTATGTTACGTCGCTCGTCTAAGTATTACGTTCTGGTGTGCGTTCAAAAAAAAACAGATGGAAATTCTTTTAAAACGAAGTCTTGAAGCAGAAAATGGAAAAACCATTGGGTTTTTAAATGGAAAAAAATGAGAAATTTTTGGAAAAAATTTGGGAAGCCAAAAATGAATAAGGAAGAAAAAAATGAAAAAAAGAAAAATTATGAAAAAAAAAAAAATAAAAAGAGATAGGGAAAAGAGAAAAAAGGGTCTGTTGAAGAAGAGAGAAAAAAAATAAGATAAGGGGAAAACAAAATTAAGATATAAAGGATGCTGATAACCATGAAATGCATAAGGGGGAAAAAAAAATGAAAAAAAAAGGTGAAAAGAAAGAAAGAAGAAGGGGGTGAAAAAAGGAAAAAAGGAAAATATAATTATGGGATCAATAATGTATTTGTAATGTCATGATAATAATTTAACAAAGATCTTCTAAAGATAATGATAATAAAGAAAAAATAAATGATAATAGTAATGTTAAAAAAGATAATGATAATGATAGCAATAATATATAACGATAAAGAGGATAAAAATAATGAAAAAATTAGATGGTAAGGGTAATATAGTAATAAATTTAATATGAAAAAATAATAAAGATAATAAAAATAATAATAAAATAATAAAATAAAAATAAATTTAAAAATAATAATAAAAATAAAAATAATAATAAAAATAATGATAATCTAAAATAAATTTTAAAAAGCGTTGCAAAATAAATTTGTTAATATAAAAATAACAATAATAATAATATAATAAATAAAAGTTAATGATAAAAATAATAATAGTAAAAATAATAAAAATAAAATAATAATATAAATATAAAAAATAATAATATAATAATATAATAATAATAAAAAAAATAATAAAATATAATAATAAAAAAAAATAAATAATAATATAAAATATAATAATAATAATAAAAAAATAAAATAAAAATAATAATAAAATAAAATAATAAATAATAAATAATAATAAAAATTTTTAAATAAAATAAAAACAAAGTAAATAATAAAAATAAAAATATGATGATAAAATAAAAATTGCTATGTCCTGCGCACAGCGTGATCATTGGCCCGGCCCGTTGAATATTTTGGAATCCCCGCCCCTCCCCCCCTCCTCCCCCCAGGGGTTGGCATTCGTGATCCCATTTACTGCAATCCTCGTAATCCGAGAAATAATCTTAAAAATATTTTTTTTTCGTGAGTCTTCCAGCTCTTGCATAAAATGATATACACCGACTTCGTCTTTGCCCAAATTTTTTTCGTGCACCCATTTTCTTTTTCTTTTCTTTTAGTACTAGATTTTGCAAAATCTGTTTTTCTTCCTTCCCCCCTTTCTCTCTCTATATTTGACTACATATTATGATATTATATATAAATTAT